>NW_027210640.1:3110000-3399711 GCF_029030835.1 Brachyistius frenatus | reverse complement strand
TCGGCCAGGAATGTTCATCTATGACATTCAGATCTAGTTCAGGAGTAAACTTTTGCTACTCACAGATTTTTGGTTTGTCCACCAGATTCCCTCATTTTCAGTTTTAGATAACGCGCGGTGGGGTTCATTTTACTGGTGTCTTTCCAGTAAAGCGGAGCCACCTACAGGAAAGCCCCTCACATGCTCCACTAACTACAGGGTAGCTCAGTGCTGGGAATGTGGTTGCTCCACCTTAGTTACATACAATACTTTACCAGAAAGAGTCATGCTGTCTACACCGTATAATAACGAGCTGCAAGCAGACTATCTGATTTTCTTGTTGTTGTTGCGTCTGTATTTTACCAACTGCAACAATCTGAATGTGCTCATTTGAAGCGTTGTTCTGCACGTGGTAATTAATCTAAATGGCGCCGAACTGTGCGTACGTACTCTCTCTGCAGTGTTAGCAGCCCTTCATTTACTCGTGTGGAGTTTAAAAGCTGCACTTCATTTTCACGCAGTCGTTCTGCCAGCGGTTCACTCTGGATTAGAAGTCAAA
This sequence comes from Brachyistius frenatus, assembly GCF_029030835.1. NCBI lineage: Eukaryota > Metazoa > Chordata > Actinopteri > Embiotocidae > Brachyistius > Brachyistius frenatus. The sequence continues at coordinate 3,399,173 of NW_027210640.1, read as the reverse complement.
AAGGGAGAGCAGCATCACCCACTGCGTTAGTTATTGAAGTGAGAGATGACATTTAGCTGTAGTTAATTATGTATGCAAAACTCAGTCGCTCAGCTGCTATAAGAGGTCAGCTTGACAAAGTAACCCCACACCGGGGAGAATCTCATGGCAACGAGATAGCCCTATTAAAACTCACACTCACACACACACACACACACACACACACACACACACACACACACACACACACACACACACACACACACACACACACACACACACACACACACACACACACACACACACACACACACACACACACACACACACACACACACACACACACACACACACACACACACACACACACACACACACACTCGCAGCTTTTCTCCCCTTTGCTTTCCCTCTCTCTTTTATTTGGTCTGACTAATATTTTGCATTGCATGTACTCAACAACACATCAACATGCTGAACGGATAAGAATTAAACGCTTTATGCCTTAATAGTTTATCCATTTTAGTTTTTCTTCATTTATATATATTTGTTTCATCCCTTTGCTTTGCTAATTTAATATTCAGTGAAGTTATTTTTGTAATCATACCTCAGACTAGTAGTTAGTGATCTTATTTGGTTAGTTATAAGAGATTGTAGCTGACTCCACCCATTCAATTTAAGTAATAAACCGCATTATTGTGCAGTTTTATTGTTGGAAAATAGAGGTTAATGAAAAGAAAAGCACAAGATATCTAATATTTATTTTTAATTGAACGAATGAATGAATTTCATAGATTCCAACTTGCATGCTCTGTGTACATGTGTGAGAGTATATGTCTGGTTTCTGTGTGTCTTGGTTCAGATCTGTGTGTGTGTGTGTTTGCGTACGTGTGTGTGTGTGTGTACAGTTCAGACTGTAGCACATCAAAAGAAAGTGGGAGATTTTCATAACTATTTTTTTTCTTTGTAGTTCTTTAATTGCGTCCCCATGGCTTTCTTTCCCTGGACAGAATCTTAAACAAAACATTCTTTTTTGTGAGAAGAAAACCCAACTTTTTATTCATTTTTTAACAACAGACAAGTGTCAGGGTCATTATTTAGGAGAGGTTTTTTTTTTTTTTATGCTCTAGTGAAAATTTGGAGTCAAATTCTAAATATATATTCAGGGTTTGTGTGCAACTTCTTTTTCATTTTCTGTTTTTATTTACATTTACTTAAAAGTAAAATAATAGTCAGCCAGTCGCCTACAGTTTGTCATGTTTTGTTTTTTGTTGTTAACTAACAGTGGGGGTTCATGGTTTGTGCAGTGACTAGGTTTCACATGTTGTGTGATCTGTTTATATCCTCAGTTTCTAGAAATATTCATCGTGGTCATGCACAAAATAAAGAGACAAAACTCTAATTTTAGTGAAATTTGAGCTCTTCGAATAGAGCAGCAACCTCACATCCATTTTCTTTTAATTCTAAAATTCCCCAAACGCCTGGTATACACGTGCATAGGAGAATGATACGAGTTGGGGTCTTTTGATGGACGTTGGCGTGTATATATCTACGCATGGAGTAGGTGTGTGCGCAGACATTCACGGATGCACACACACGTTCACACAGATGCCTGGTGTCACCTACAGTGGTATCATCCCTTTCAGTCAGGCAGGGATCATCATTGCACCTGCTAATTACCATCTCCAGCTGGAGAGTTAAATGGAGATCTGTTCTATGTCTGACCTTTGACCCCATGCTCTTTATGTGACGCACTTCAAATCCTGTTTGGGGCTGGCTGGGCTGGGCCTTAATGAGGCCCCATGTCTGCCCTCTGTGGGCTGTGCGCCTTGGATGCCCTGCTTTCATCCCCGACCATCTTCCCTTGATGTAAATTGAAAAGATCATAGCTATGGGGAGAAGACCTGTACTGGAAAGGCCTCTCTGCATAGATTATGAATATCATAACTCAACAGTTTTTTTTTCTTCTTCCCTCCCTCTCCCCCAACCACCCACTCCCTCTCTCCTCCTGCCACCCCTTCCCTGTACAATGCTATAGTTCTAATTGGACCCAATGGGGGACTCTTTGCCTTTGATCTCATCACCGCCACTGTGACTTTACACTAAAAAATGTCACTGCCAAATAGGGTTATCACCTGTAGAGCCTGGCCTTCCTCTGATGCCTGTACGCATCTCGTTAGCTTCACTCAAAATGTAGAAGTTAATTAGTTTGACAGAGCCATTACCGTGGAGGCATACCTGATGATTGTGGCGTAGGCGCCATATTCAAAATCCAATTACTAAACACACATTTATTTTTTTGTCTTGGGTATGTGAGGGAGCTCAGTGTGGTGTGTGTGCTTTGATTTCTATTAGCAAAAACCGTAATCGTTCTCATGCGCCGCGACTATATTTGATTTGTTATGTGACAATTGAATAAATCACTACATTTGACTAAAGAAGAATATTTTTCTTCATGCTTAGTTCTTCCCATGAATACACGTGAAACTTTGAACTCGTCGCTTTATCACCCATTCTTGTAACACTAGGAAGCCAAACACAAGTGATTGTGTCCCCACCTCATTAAAAAGTGTTTGCCACTGCAGTGCTCTCACCCGTTCAAAGCTGCTGTATAGAAGTCTGCTGTGCGCACAGTAAACTCCGCTATCCCATCTTCTCTGACAGTCTTTGGGGGTATGCCTCCCCCTCTTAGACTGACATTGTGTTTGCTTTGATTCCCACCCCCCAAAAAAAGAAAGTTTAATGATTTGCAAGGATGAAAAAAAATCTGTGAAAATGCACATAAACATGAAATATTAATTACAGAAAGGGCTTTACATAAACATAAAAGCATTTAGCACAATGAGTGAATATGGAGATGACACTTGTTAATTTAACCGTGATAAACTTTCTGTTTGATGCCTGGGAGCATTTGCAATGGCAGCACAGGGACGTTGTGGAGAGTGAGAAAGCCCAGGGGAGCGGAATCAACACTGTTCGTTTTGTCTTTGTCCCAGTTTAAGACTGCCACTCTCTCGGTCTTGCTTTCTTTCTTTTTCTCTCCGCCTCTCTGTTCCTCTCTGCCCGTCCTCTGTATGAGCTGTGCCAACACTTTGCTTCTCCTCCCTTAAGTTTCTCAGATAGGCTAATTGCAGATGCCAGACTGCGCTATCCCACCAACGCGGCAGCTTCACAGCGTGATATATCTGGCCACCTTTGATTGAAATAGACCTGATCAAAATTTCATCACACTGGAGAAGAACTGGGGTCATTTAATTGTAGACACAACCTCAATTTTTTTCCTGCTTTCATCTTTTCTTCCTTATCTTCCTGCCCATAAAATACTGCTACTAGCACTTACATCATTAAAACTAATAATACTGATAAATTTGATAAATGTTAAATGTTGCTTTACAGACAAGAACAAGCCGGACGATTAACACGCGAGCATATGAAACACACGGAAGCACCTCAAGCACACACCACATGTTGCACTGGAGATAGACTGGAGAAATATGCAATGCAGTGTTAAATCGAATAGGCAGACTGCTAAAGGAAAATGTTAATTTGTTCTGTTCCTACTTCTTTCACACTCACTTTTGCATTTCACATGAGCTCTGCATGTTTTCTCTCCCCATATTCAGAAAGTAAATGGGTGATGTAAGAAAAGTAGGACTCTCTTACCTGGAGAAATGTGGTTTAGTTTGCCCTGTTGATGTGCCCATGAGCAAGACATTGAATTGATATGAGCTGCAGGCTCAGTTCTATAGGCGACATTCTTCTGAGTTTAATAGAGAGAGAGCGAGAGATTCAGCATTGATTTTAGAATTTTTAGCTTATTGTATGTTTGCATACGTTGTAGAATATAGACAAACAATGCAGAATTACAATTGCGATCAATTGTGTTTTCACTAATTGAGGTAGAAGGTTAAACTTATTGTTTTCCTTGTAAATTTATGATTCAAGCCAAAGCTACTGCTAACAGCCCACTGTGTTACAGTAATCTGGACCTCCTGTGTAACCCAATCAAACGTTGCGCATTTGTGCTAAGCTGGCACAGCCCACACAGAGAGGAGCAGTCCCTCACTATCTCTGCCTCCTCCTCGCACTGCCACAACACAGTCAGACTACTGCTGAGCAGGTGAGGAGAGCCTCTTGACAACTTCCTTCCCAGACTCCCCAGGGCCCGGTGGCCAGGGTGAATCTTTTGTCATCCTAAAACAAGCTCGGGCCTGCTGCTCCTCCACTCTCGCCTGGAGTCCTGGAGACAGAGCCAGGAGAGGGGAAAATAATTAAAGACGTTTTATGTCAAGAATCCCTTTCTAGAGGGAGTCCGGGAGAGCCAAGAGGGGAGGGGGAAACAGGAGGATGGGAAAGAACGAGGAGAGTACGACATGGGGGGAGAAATGAAAAAAAAAAACCGCTAGAAGGAGAAGGTGGGGGGGCAGCATGGAGAAGAGAGGGTGAGAGAGGAAAAGCGAGGCTGCGACTTTCCATTTCCTCTCTGCTGTCCCCTCCCTCTTGCCACCCCCATGCTCTGCTCAATTAGCAAAGCAGCAGGTGCTCCCAGCAGCACAGCAGATAAGCTTAGAGGGAAAGGCTGAAGCTTTTCCCTTTCTTTTCTTTCCTTTTTTGAGATGACCTGCAAATGTGATACTTCACACCCAGAATGGGCTAGCTGTTTCCTCCACCAATTTCAGAGGTGATAATTTAACTTTTACCTCCCCCCCCCAACACACACACACACACACACACACACACACACACACACACACACACACACACACACACACACACACACACACACACACACACCCCTCTGCCGCCCTCACTCTCTAACTCTTTCTCACCCACATTCCCTTTTTATGTTTTTCACCAGGTGTCCTCTCTGAAGAGCAAGCTGAAGAAGCAGTCAACAGCAACGGGAAGCGGTGTGGCGAGGGCCTTCCTGAGAGCGCAGGCCGCTCTGTTTGGATCCTACCGAGATGCTCTCAGATACAGGCCTGTAAGGATCCAGTGTCATCAATCACTACCCGTTATCTTACTAAACCTGCTGTGTCATATTCAGACTCTTTTATATTAAAATGAATTGTGCAATATGCACATCAAACCCAGAATTAGGCACAGTGTTTTAGCTACTTGTGTTTCACTCGAAAGATGACAAACACTTTCCTGCAGTAGTAGAACCAGCTAACTTTGGTTTAACATTTCCTTATTTTCAGATATCCGTCTTTAGGGATTCTGTCACCATGCCAGTACAAAAGACTGAAAGCAATTTGGGTTGTGGTGCTTAATGCGTTCAAATTTTGTATTTAAACCTGCAGTGTGGAACTCGATGGATAATGAAGAAAAGGAAATGATGAATGAAAGAAAAGGTGTCACAACTCTCTCGAAATGACTTGTTTCACCACCAGAAGTTGATCCATAAAATTGGAAAGTCTAGAAGAGATGCATGATTGAGTTACTTTATACCCATACAAGTTACCATGAGGCCAAACTGGAAGTTTGGCTGTTGGGCTGGCCGAAGTCTCTGCTGCCTATGTTCTGCCTATAGAGCATGCACATAACTGCTATTTGTTCGTTTAAACACATCTTTTTCATGATTGGTTTCATACTCGCATATATACACAAACATAGATTTCATAATAAAAAAACAACAACTTGGATGATTCACATAACTAAGTAAGTGGTGGCCATGCAGAGGTAAAGTGAAGCTATGATGAGGCGGCTGCAGTCGAATTGAGACAAATCAAGTGGGTCTGTGGGTTTTCTGAGACTGAAAATTGTTGATTTCAATGGGAATAGGCCACTTATAAACAGAATTCCCCAAATATTATTTCCTATCACTTTTCAGCAGTGGTTCTACTTCTGTTATGCTGTGGGGGTCATTTTGCTGGCAGGGATTGGGTCCACGTGTCCCCTCAGAGGAAAAGGTCACCTGCAAATCAGTATAAAGTTGTTTCGAGTGATCATCTTCATACTGTGATGAAACATTTCTATCCCAATGGGAGTGGTGTCTTTTTAGGATGACGATGGCCCCATCCATAGGACATGACAGACCAATGAATGGTTTGATGAGCATGAAACTAATCTGATTCATATACTATGGCCTTCGAGTCATCAGATCTCAACCCAATCAACACGAATGAGATATTTTTGGCTGATGTGATAGACAGCACTCTCCTCCACCGTCATTAAAACACCAAATGAGGGAATATTTTTTTAATGGACTGGTATTCTGTCACTCCAGTAGAGTTTTTTAAGAGACTTGTCGAGTCAATGCCAAGGTGCATTGAGGCTGTTTCGGCGGCTAGTTGTGTCCCAACACCTTACTCTGACACTTTATGTTGTTTTTGTCTTCTTCTATTTTTAACCTGTCTGTATATGGAGCATGTAAGGACACAGACCATTTGTATCCTCAAGCAGTAGTATTCGCAGACGTGAACATAATACATTTTGTCTTCAGAATGTGTAGCACATCGCAGTGATCTCAGTTTGGATGAACTGAGTCAAATTTCACTGGCGTCTGTTTAGACTGGGGCAGTTTTGACTGAAGGTAAAAGGTGTGTTTTCAGTTGGAGCGCAGAGCTAAGGTGGGCCTGTCTGAGGCAGTGAAATGTCAAAGGAGCTGAAAAGAGTCAGGACGTTCCCTTTGAAGATTCCTTTTAGCCACCTTTGGTGTTTAACTCTCCTTTACTAAGCCCCCCTAACATTTCTTTTCTAGATCTTTTCTACTTATCAAGTCTGAGTCAGACCAGAGCAAACTACACCATGTCCTGTTTGTCAAATAGCGAAGCCTTTGTTCCTTTGGCTTTGAGATTAATTGGACTTTGTGGACTCCCTGAGTCAAGATGCTACATTATTGATGCTGTCTCTCTTTTCTTTGTATACAGACCGTATATGAACAAACTGCCTCCCCTCTGACACAAGCACTGAGACTTGGTGTGTTTATGTGTGTGAGCACAACATGCAGTAATTTCTCTGTTCACTCACGCTCACACTTTTTTAGTTTAGACGGGGTCTGTATAAAAGTCTGAGTTAACATACATGATAAGACATAAACATGCACAAACTGCACATCTGATTTAATGAATACACTCTTGATATTCCCTCCGTTATAACGTGTGGAATATCACTCTGCCAGTCATTGTTCTGAGCTGAAGAAAAGATCTTCCTTGTGAGAGCTGAGCTGCGCTCTGTGGTTCACAAACCCATATGCCTCGACAGAAGGAGGGGTGTGGATGCTTGGTGTGAGTCTTGCTGAGTTGTAAATGAAACAAAACTGGAAAATGATAATGAGTTGAAAAGCAATCAGCTGATTATACGGGCATTTCTTAGGTCATCAATTTCAGCTCACGTCTTTGTTCCCCCAGGTGCTTCTCACTCGCTCCGAGTAGCATGTGTTTGACAAAAGAACCTGAAATAGCAATTCAAATTAGTTTTTACCACCATTCACGCCGCCGCGTTGGGAAGGTGGGCATTCACGTTTCATGGCTGTGTGCTCTGTACTATTTAGAGGCAGAATGAGTTGAAGTTCTACTCATGCAGGCACGCAACCTGCTCAGATCATCCAGCCAGATGTGAAACCTCTGGGTGGGTTGGTCGGGGTGCCATCACATATTTAAAAGTAGTATTTTCCATTTTCGATGCATATTCCTCTTACCAAAAAAATACAGTTTGTTCAAAGAAAATGCTTGTTGATATCGAGGTGTAGTTTGGTTTGGGAAAAAGATGTCTGTACAAATACGCGCTTAAATCAAAAAGACATAGATAATTAATACAAAAGCACAAAATACGATTAAACATAAACTATCAATGACATACAAAACAATATTCTACACAAGTATGTTGTTCAATAGAATATTTCAAATTTGACTAATCCTTTGAATTTGATTTTAAAAAACAACTTTACGCCATTGTTCCATTTATTTATTAAAGTGCAGAAATATTTGGTTCAACATATGTGCTACAAAATGAGCGTCATGCTTGCATATACGGAGGACGGAGCAGTATTTGTCATGTGTAAATAATATGATAAAATCAAGCCTGGAGTCCTTAAAAGAACACATTTTAGTGCTGAATATATTGATTATGATTCCACACAGGAAGTGCTGATTATAGCAGCATTGGAGGAATATACCAAGCAGTGCTTACTCTATATTTACATTAAAATTACTCATCCTTAAAATCTTTATTCTAGAGAGATACAGTTATGAGTGCGTATGGCCCTCTTTTTCTCATGCAGTTACAGTTGCAGCCCAGCCTCACGCTGTTTCTCTAAATAGAACGCTTTTAGCTAACTTTATTGGCTACATACAATTAAAACATTTTTCTGCTTAACCTGGACATCTTTCTTGTCCTGGGTGAACTTGATAGCCCTCTTAAAAGGAATAAAATCATTATTGCTCTTTTCTTTTAGTCCTTGAAAGTAGTTTAGTTGGAAGAATCCAGCAGCAGTTCAGTATAGGCCTGTGTCAACCAAAGGATTTTGTTAGAGTACTGCGAGTACTGTGTACTTGGAACGTTTTTTTTTTTCATTAGCCAATAGCTGTTCAGTATGCTATTCAGTGTTGTTAGTTGCAGTGTGATCTTAGGCTGATTAAACCATAAGAGAAGCTACTTTCAACTCAACTTTTACGAGAGAATACGTCTCAAAAACTTTTAGTGATGTAAGTGGAGCTGTGCTCCTGTGATGTAATTTGGGCCACTGGTATCATCTGCCCATCCCTGAAAATGGGGTTAGTCTGCGCTGTTGTTAAGTTGTTTTTATGTGCCACACTGTGCTCGTAGCCTTAAACAGACAAAGCACATTGTTTTACTTCAGAAGAATTTAGAGCATCATTGAAATCTGTGAGAATTATGTTAATTATGAGAAAACATGAATTAGAAATTACCGTGGGGCAGTGCGTGATTGGCCTGCAGTGGTTCTGTTGTCATCCTCCGTGTCTATAGCTCACAGGCCAATAGGCATGATGTAAGAAATAGTAATAATGTGATAATGTGTTCCTGTGGAAGACTGGGGAGTTTACTGGAACACTGTCTTCTGGTCCGGGGGAGATCATGTGCTCGCTGCCAGTTTAAAAGGAGAATGTTTTCTGTTTTTTTTTAATTTATTTTATTTTTTTTACTTCTACTCTTCCTCCCTCTTCTTCTTCTTTCTTCCTCTTTCCTTCCTGTCTCACTTTCAGACGAGTGTTCCGTTTGTTTTTGTTCATTAATGAAGGAATCAGATGAAATACTCATTGGTTCGATCAAAGTTTGTATAGTGCATAATGATAATACACATGATGTGAACGCCTTCGTGTTATGAATCATATTGTAAACAACATTGTTTAGTTTGGACCCCTGCCTTTCAAAGCACCAAACACATCTGCCTTCTTTCCTGTGGCTGCTTAAGTAAACACGGGGAATAACAGATTGGTACAAACAAAAGTGAGCCAAAAAGAATTAGAATGAATTGCTTATTTACATTTTTGCCAATAACGTCTCTATGGACTCTGCAGGGAGAGCCAATCACGTTCTGTGAAGAGAGCTACGTGAACCATCGCTCAAGCACCATGAAGAACTTCCTGTCCATGGCTGTGAACCTGCAGCTCTTCAAACAGGTACAAACAGCTGTGTGTCTGTGTGTTTGTGTGTGTCTTTGTGTGTGTGTTTGTGTGCGTTTCTGTTTCTCTAAAGCAGTACTCACTGCTGATGTAATATACTATAACTGTAAAGAATGCTTTGATCATTTAAAAAATGGAAATTGTAGACATTATATTCATTTTATATATTAATATTATATTATTCTGTGTAAAAAGAGGACCTTAATCATCTGCCGGAACTTCTATGACTACATTGACTGATGCGCAGCTCTATTCAGCAAATACAGATAGGAAAAGATGTTTGGCGTTGTGCGTTCCCTCTGTCTTCTCCCATCAGCATCATCTTATTTTTGAGCTGTTTATTTTTTGAGCTGATTTCGTATCTAGAAGGGTGAAAGTCTTCATTTTTACAGAAGAAAGTTGTCTCCCGGCTCCACTTGTGCTCTGCGAACTGTCAGTTGGGTAAAGTTTAGCATTTAGTATCTTGACAGTTTAGTCGTTGAGAATGAGGAGGAATGTAGAAGAGAGGAGCCGGGGGTTATGGACGGTTCCTGACCCCTAGAAACAGTTTACTGCGGTTATCTCTGGGTGCACATCTTAATGTTTCTCTGTTTGTTCAATTTTATCTGGTGTACAAAGAAAACCATGATAAGTGAGGCCTGTTGAAACTATATTGACTGCACAAAACCATATCAGCATGAAGCCTGTAATTGCAAATAATGCGGTCAGAATTTGAACTTGCTCCTCAGAAAGTTGAATATCCACCACTAATAGATATGGTCATCTCCACGGTGGTGATAGTGTGTGTGTGTGTGTGTGTGTGTGTGTGTGTGTGTGTGTGTGTGTGTGTGTGTGTGTGTGTGTGTGTGTGTGTGTGTGTTAGAGAGTGAGGAGGTATCCTTTATTCATGTGTGGTTTCCCTTAAAAATCACTCATGTATACTTAATATGTTTTTCCCCCCCAAATCCCTTCAGTACGACTAAACTTAGCAGAGGCAGCGCTGAGCGGAAAGACACCTCTGGCTCCGAAGAAAATTTCCTCTCACCCCTTGAATTTTTCTTTGTGCTCTCTGACCCGTGATAGCAGTGTGATTTACCCCCGAGAGTACAGCACTGCGGCCCTCAATCAGCCTTTTGTTTCTCTGGACACTCCATTTATAATTTTCCCAGGCAGAGCAGATAGCGAGCAGCAGTTCAAAGCCTCCTCCCAGCCGGCTCCTGCCTCAGCGGTAGCATTGGGAAACAGGCCCTTATCTGCTCCTCCTCTCCAGCACAGAGGATGGGGTGAGCTTATCTCCTCCACTCCTCTTTCTACTAAAGTGAGAGAGGCCAGTGGTTCGCCCGAGAGCTGCTCCGACCATGACCCACATCCGCTCGCAAACATGCAAACAACACTCCACTTGCATGGCCACACACACGCATACATTTTTATATGGATAAGTACACACGCTAGGACTAGCGATATTTGAGATTTTTTTCCAGTACTTCTGCTCATTGTTTTGTTACTGAATGTTTTTATGCCAACTGTTATTGTGGTTTAAGCCTTTGTCCCATCATTTATTTTAATCCAATATGTCTATATTTTCACATGATTACACATTGATCAGACATGTATGAACTAATGACAGATTTTTCAGTATTTCCTCTTCAAAAAAACATAAATATAATTTGCTCACAAACAGTGTGAGTCATAAACAGAGGCTGCTATATATATATTCTTAAATATATATATAAAATAGATTCAAATCCACAAATGTTGCACTGAGTAGGAATTAGCATGTGACTTTTAGAAACTTTTATTTTATTAATTATTTCTGCTTTATTGTTTCTTGTCCTTATTCTCCAGCTGAAATGAACAGTTTATGCTTTATCTCCCAGTGGGATTGTTGACAGAGGGGAACCACAGGGCATCGTTGCTACTGTTTTTGAGCTTGGTTTGTGTAAACAAAGAGGTTGGGTTGCTCAATTATCACGCAGCCAGTCAGTCCTCAGCGCTCGACTAGAAAGAAACAATATAATAGAACATATTCAGTGAATTATATATTCATTTGAAAACTATTACCAAAGTGTGGGATTCAGCTTTATTTTTGCAATACGAGGTTAACCTTCCCAAAATTCAAACCATACTACTGGACTTGATGGACCACAACACATATTACACACATGCTGAACCACATGTGCACAATGTGGAGGTGTTACCTGAGCCAGAGGTGTTACCATCTCCGCAGGAAATTGCTTTTCTACAGGTACTTTATTTATTGATTTGACTGTTTTCATTCCCTGTAAAAGCACCTCTTTTGTTCCATAATCAGCCACAAGTACCACTCTCATAACGTGAGCAACATGGAGTTGTTAATGCAAATTCAGCAGCACATTATTAATAGTTGGGGAGCTAAATGACCGAGTGGACATTTAAGGCCAACAATAGCCTTTAATATCCCTAATATAACATTTCTTACTGTTAATTGTTTTGGATAAGCACACACACTGAATTACTCAAATGTAAACAGGCCCTTTCCTCACAGATCTAAGCAGTTGTGTTTAGGTGATCAAAAGCAGAAAATATATATATATATATATATTTTTTTTAAGCTTGTACCTTTGAGTAATTGAAACCAAGCCAGCTCTAAAATAAATATACACAAAGGCTACAGACTTCTTCAAATGTTCCAGTTGAACCTTCGAACATTTCTGCTCTCAGACTTTCTCCTCTCTGCTCGGTCCATCAGCTCGTCTCTGCTCAAAACAGAACAAGTGGGAGAAATCTTCCAAAAGAATGCGGGGGGAAATCTGTCAACATTAACCTGCTTCCTATCAACCATCCTCAGCTCCTACAATCTCACAAACTCTCACACACATGGTCAAGTGTGTGTATTATGCTGGCAGAGACTGAGTCAATGAACTCTCTTCCTCCTATTGACACAACGAAGCCATACACTTTCTCATTCAGTCTGGAGGGCGACTTGTACTCCAATGATTTACTGCCAGATGTGTTATATCTATGCACTATTTACACTGTTGCAATCAGAAGTATATTCAAACCCCTAAAGACGGTAAGGATTAATAACTTTAAACTTTTCAGAGCTAGATTAAGCTTTAAACTAAGTCTTTACCGGCTTAATGATGTAGCAAATGAACAAATACAAAGAATTATGTCGTATTTTAGAGGATATTTTGTTAATGCTGCCACAACACAATTATTCAATTGCTAATTTTGAAACCTGCTGTTAATTATCATAACTTTTAAATTGGATTAAAACATGATTAATCGAGTGGGAACTCGATAACGAACAATAATTTGCTTTAGCTGTGATGTGTTCCTATGAAAAGCACCCGGGGATGTGCTCAAGCAACCATTGTGAAGACTTGAGGAGCTGTCACAAAAGCTGGAAGAGGAGAGCATTTCATTGCACCAAAAGGGTAATGGTTCCAAAAACTTGAACACTCCCAGTCACCATGGGGAGCTCTGTACAGAAGTTAAAAACTTCTGGTACAGCAGCAAACCTGCCTGGCCGTAGGAGAAAGCAAAAACGTTTGTCAAGAGGTCTTAGCCATCTCATCAGGAAACTAATAAAACTAACCGTGTTAGTGCAAAAAACGTGGAGGGTGACCTGCTGAAGATCCTTTAACAACCAAGGACTTCATGGCCGGGCTCCACAACGCACTCCACTCTTGGCCGAGAAACACAAGCAGGGTATCCTGACGTATACCAGAAGGAATTTGGATAGGCCTCCTGAGTTGTGAGACAAAACTGGAACTGTTTGACAAAATGGATCAGCAGTTTCTCTTGCGCAAGAAAGGCGAAACTTATGACCAGAAGAATACTATCCCCAAGGTCAGGCATTGAGGTGGGTCAGTGATGACGTTGGGGAGTTTTTCTGCTCCAGGAACTGGTAATCTGGGTCATGTGACAGGCATCATGGATTCATAGAAAGACAGTTTCAGGAGGAATGGTGTCTTTTCTGTGGCGAACTTGAACTTTGGTGATAATTGGACTCTTCAACAAGACAATGACCCCAAGCATACTTCCAAGTCAACCAGAGCTTGGTTTTAGGAAATCATTTCTAGAATGTCCTGGAGTGGCCTTCCCAGTCTCCAGATTTAAATCCCGTAGAAAATCTTTGATTGGAAGAAGTTTGTAGGATTTAGTGGCATCTAGCGGTGAAGTTGCAGATTGCATGGAAGAAGACCCGCTCCGTATGTATATATGAAGTGCTCAGTCTAAGGATGGAAAACGCAACCATTCAGTTGTCAGTAGTCTCAAGTGATTACACACATGATGAAAACTTGGCTGGCGTTAAACACATAAGAAACGTAGTGCTGTTCCTTTGGGCTCTCTTCGTACAGCTGTTTAAATGGAACATTTAGAGTCCACAGCCTTGTTTCTGGCTCCAAAGAGTTCAAATAAATCTCCACCAGTTTGACGGACCTTTTGAGTGAGTCAGTGCAGATGGGATAACTCTTCCTCTCTGTGTGCAACAGGAAACAGGATGATATGTAGACATGAAGTGATGGAACAGGATCTGCCTCCCAGTGTGGAACTCTATGTGCCTGCATAGTTTAGCATGACTATATTTACACGTTACCTCGCTGGATCTTGTTGGTCCAAGTGATCACCAGTCTGAGAAAAATTATGTTCAGGACTAATTCAAAATTGTTGAGAAACCCATAAAACTTTGTAAACATTTCATCTTTCTCCTGCTTTTTGTTTGAAGGAGGCTGGTCCTGATTTTTGTTCTAGCATATTGGTTTTTCTTTGTTTCTGAAGGAGTTCTTTCCCCTATTTTATGTGGTCTCTCTCAAAACAAAGGAAATGAGCCCTTGCCACATGTACCCAAGCGAGTGTTTTTTTTAAGTGTTGGTTTGCATGTTTGTGAGAGTGTGGGGATCACAGTCTGCCATTGTTGAGTAATGTCTAATTAAGGCCCACAGTGAGGCAGGTAATCTGGCTGGGGATGGAGGGAGGTGGGAGAGAGGGTGGTAAAAGTGGAGGCTTTGGCTTGGTGATGATTTGGGTTGATTATCTGCGCTAATTGGGCCAGCCATGTAGCAGAGCAGTGGTTGGAACCTGCAGTCTCACCTCTCATTAAAATGATCTAATGATGAGTTTCCAGCTCGTCTGACCAGAGGAGCGAGTGGCCGTGTCGGTCGCTAGTTAGCTGGCTGTCCCCGAGGACATGCGCCCCAGAGTAACCTACACTGTTGTTACACTTTGGACACACTTGCAGGGGGTGGCAGTGGGATGTTTACAGTTAAAATAAATTATCTGACAATATGTTGCTGTCAAGTTTTTGTATTCAAAAGAATAATGTGCCATTGGTTGTTGTTGTTATTAGAAACCTAAAAGAATATTTGAAACACAGGAGGTGTTGATCACTAATTAACAAAATTATTACAAAAATATATGCTTTTTAATGCAGATGCTTTATTTATATGTATGTATATATATATATATATATATATGTATATATGCAAATTATTTTGAAAGACAATTGCAGATTGTTATCGGCTTTTCCCTCCTACCTTCACACAAAAACTCTGAGCAGCTTGAAGAGAATTTTGTTGAATGTTAAAAAACATTAGAAATCGTCAGACAATAAAACAAAAAATCGTAACCTGTAAAGAGTTAACTGTTCTGTGTACAGGCAGCGTTGATTTTTAAAATTGTACAGTGGTTGTTATAATATTGCAACTTCACGTTTTTTTTTAACGTGCCAGAGTTAACCCGAATATGCCACAATGCAGAGATTTGCTGATATTATAAACAATGGGACAGGAAACTAACAGCAACTTGGGGTCAGTGTGGTTGGATTCAGTTAATTGAAAGCAGTGCACCATGTGTGTGACAGAGTGATCTACATTCTCATAAACGTTTTGGTGAAATTCAAACATTTTCTTCATGTTCAATATTTTAAAGAGATGATTTACACTTTTTTTGTGTGCTAAAAATGACATTGACATAAGACAACAGTCACAGAAATAGGAATATACGACACCAGAGCTCTTATAATGGTCCAAAAAGAAAAGAAAAATAAAGCCTTTGTTGTTTATATTATTATTATATTATATTTTTCATCTCATCCCCGCTTTTACGTTGTCAAGGCCTATAAAGACTCACCAGCTTTTCAGAAAACTGTTAGTTTATTCTGTTAATCTCTAATGCTGAATTATGTGTTTGTCAATGCGTATGTTAGCGTATGGTTGCGTAACATATTTATGTGCTTGTGTGACTGCACTCATGAAATGTGTATCTGTCTTGGCTGTTAAGTCCATATTTATGAGATGGAGTTTAATGCACTCCATGTTACAAAGGGAGGAAATGAAACTTCCTCATGTCTCAGACAGTGTGCAGCATGTAGTCTGCTGCTCTAATCTCTCACCTGCTCCACATTACCAAATCCCTATTACCTGCAGCCCACCTAATCTTGGGATGTAGTTTCCGTCAGGTAGGATTAATAACACCCCCTCTGTGGCTGGAGTGTTTGGAATTGGTGTGTATGTGTGTGAGTGTGTCCACATCCCCCCCACCCCTCCCTCCCTTCTTTATTAAGCATGTTGTAATTTATGGTTGTAGTTCATCGACGGACGGCTGGCCAAATTGAACGCAGGCCGCGGCTTCACCGACGTGTTTGAAGAGGAGATCACAGAGGGTGGCTTCTGTGGAAGTGAGTAGTGCTAGACTTGCCTATCAGTTAGTCACATTATATTTCTTTGACATATTTAATGTAACACACAGAAGCTATTGTGCTATTATAAATGTGAAAACGGTGAACAAAACAAGGAGAAACCTTTGGAGTTATTAAAATAAGTTGTGTTTTTTTTAATGGTCAAATAAAATGTAATTCTCTCAAACTTGTATAAATTGATTAAAAATATTCTCAATTTCCTTGTAAACTGCAGTGATCTTGAAGAAGCTTTATGATATGTTAGTTTTAAAACATTTCTGGTCTTTGACTACTCGTCTCTGTCATGTTTGAAGGCTGCTGTAAAATGTCAGCTACAACCACAAAAGGGGTTTCAAATATTAATTTACTGAAGAACTGTATAGTTTTTTGGAGAATATGCTTTGATTATTATTCAATTATTAATGTAAATTGCGTTATTCTCCTCTATGATTTAAAGTGAAGCGCTTAGCTATTTTCATTTAAGCTGTAAAACTGAACCTCAGTTTAAATTGGCTCTTTATTTTTTTTTTTTCATATATTGTATTTGACATGCATCCTGACTGTTATTTGTTGCAAAAATCCTTATTGGATCTGACACAAAGGCTGCATGTAAACCTGATTGAATGTGGCAAAAGAATTAACGACATGTTTGCAGGATTGTGCTGATTGTGCACGAGATGTCGTAAGTTTAAGTGTGAAAACAACACAATTCCCACAGGAGTGCTCAGACAAATTAGGTTTTAGCTGTATTTACTCTGTAAAAAAAATAAATAAAAAGCAATCCTATTCAGATGTCACAGCTTTCAAACCCCATGCTGTCGTCTGTAATTATGGTCTTTAAGTATTTGAAAGTAAACCCTGGATACCACAGAAAAATGTCCAACATATTACCACCAACAGCAAACAACTGTTATTTAGGACAGAACAGACAACAAACACAACATCTTTGACTTTGCAACTTTTACTGAAAAGAGACTTAAAAATAAATAAAACAAAAGCAGTCAGTATAATAAAACTTTATTTCATGCTTTTAAATCAGCTGTATCACATGCAAGTCTGTACTTTGTCACTATAGTTTTTTTCTACAAATTGAAGTGTTCAATAATGTGTAAGTGGATACACACTTGCACATTATTGTGCAATATGTTGTCTGTGTCACAGTGTAATATACATAGTTACCTCTGCATCGCAATGTTAATGCTGGGGCCACTGAGTGCAAACTGATTAATTCATATTTCCTGTCTTTTCTACATCCCTTCAGGTAATTCGAGGTCCTATCAACAATGGATGCACACTGTAAAGGTATTCACAGAATGTCCAATCTCCATATCTTACCTAAAAGCTTTTATCGTGTGCTTTTTTTTTTTTTTTATCTATCACTCATTTTATTCCTGAGTTGTATTTATTTGAAAGCGTGATTGACATGACTCAGCGTTTGAAGTCCCGCTGTTGCCTTTGGAATGAAGGGGGGCTGCCTGAATGTACAGATCCAGCGCAAGTGCAGTTTGGTGTGTGAAGCGGCGCGTGCAGCAGGACAGTGGAGACAGACAGGGAAGGAGACAGAAGTGATTTGACGTGACAAGACGTCCTCCGACATGACATGTTGATCTGGCAGCAAACACAGGCGTTACTCCACTGAACCAGCCCAAGAACATGCATCCCTCCCTCCTTCAGCTCTTTCTGGCTCCTTCCTCCTCTCCTTTTCTTCCCTTATCTATCTGTCTTTATCTCTCTCCCTCTTTTCATCTCTGTCACACCCCCCGCCATCCTCCCCCCTCTCTCTCTCTCTTTCACTCACTGAGTATCTCTTCCTCGCCCTCCTTCCCTCCCTCCCTCTCTCTCTCTCCACGCCGTCAGCTAAGGCTGAATTAGTTCTCTAGAGTGCTCTTCAAAGGTTTGTTAAAGTTCACATTTCCTGACTGACAGGGATCTATAAGAGGGGCCTTCACCTCGGCCCCTCTTCTCTTCTCCCTCTGCCAACTTCTGAAACGCTGTCTGCCATTTACTCTGTTTAGCCGTTTAGCCGGCGCTTTGTGCTTACACTAAAGACCAGGCAGAGAGAAGAGCAGCAACTGGAAGAGAGAAAAGAAGAAAGGCGCAGGGAGATATTGGGTACCATAATGTCAGTCTGCAGAACTCAAAGTATAAATCAATCATGTACATCGTTGTTTCAGGCTGCTTCTAAATAAAAACCTCCTGGATGCTATGAATCACGCCGCTTATCGTGGATCAGCGACACTTTGACTGGTGTCACCACTTTTTACTGAAGTTGTATTACAATACTATGAACAGCTGCAGAGGTGTGGTTCTGTTGTGACATTTGTTTCTGTGTGTGCTCTGTGGGGGATTGGTTGTGGATTAGAAATACTGATCACATTATTGATAACAATCATAGCGTGGCAAATGTGTGCAAAAAAAAAAAAAAAAAAAAAGCTGAAAATAATCAAACTAATGGCCAAAATAATGCGTTGTGGTCACCTGTTATGCTTTACACGAGACTTTAGATTTTAATTTCAACTTGCTCTAATTGTTCTCCAACAATATTTGCCCTGCCCTTCCTCTGTCCCCATAGCAATAATTCATTTAAAAACATTTTTTAATTTGTGTAGAAACTTGCACAACATGCATTTAAGTGACTGACAAATACTTGTCCGTGTCTATTCCAGAGAGGAGGAGCGTTCTTCAACACAGCTGTGACAAAGGTATTTTCTGCTTCACGAGGAGTCCTATCAGCAGAGCTTAATATGTGCTTTGATTTCAATACATAAAAAGAACCATCACATCAAGAAAATGAATGAAAATAGACCTTAAGATGACATTTTGTAGGTTTTCTGTAGAAAACTAATCAGTGTACTTGACTATATGAAATTCAATATTTAAAAAGTTGTCTGTTGTAATTGGCTGTTGAGCTAATGGGAGCATTGTTCATGACTAGTGGATGTTTGATGAGCAGTAGCATGTCGTTACGTGCTGTACAATAGGTGGTCAGGGTGCCCTTTCGTGTTCTCGCCTCCTGTTCGTGTGCGAGGCTCTCTCATCCAGCCTTTTGTCTCTGTGTTTTTGCCACGGGGATCAAAGCATTTCTTGATGTTACATGAAACCAGAACAGAATGTTAATGCAACATGTTTTGATTAGTAATCTGTGTGTGTGTGTGTGTGTGTGTGTGTGTGTGTGTGTGTGTGTGTGTGTGTGTGTGTGTGTGTGTGTGTGTGTGTGTGTGTGTGTGTGTGTGTGTTTTTTTTTGTTTCCTCCTAGGCCAAGGTTCATGCCAAGAGGGGCATCCGAGACATTAAGGGCAGACTCAAAGCAAGGGTGAGCTGCATGGACCTTCACACCTCTCTCTGACACGCTCACACATGCTCTTAGAGGCATGCAAACACACACATGTACACATAATTCTGTTCTGGGGCATGCAGATAGACACATGCCTCCCTCATAGAAACAGACAGGAAGCCTGCTTTACATGGAGTGTGTGATTCTGACGTAGGGGCCTTTTAATGACTGTTGAAGCCTGCTTAACGCTTTGTTCAGGGGTGTACATTTTTAACCAGCGCCCCTCTGGCTATGGCCTGTCATGTCATCTGAGCCGTGGCCCTTCTTCCTCTTTTATTGTCTGCATATTTCATCAGTGAGCCTGTGATTTCCTCAAAGCTAATGTAACGAGGTGTATGTTTCCATAAGCCTGATGGATTTGATAAGGCAATAGTAGTTTGATCTGTCAGTGGGAAACCGAGGAGAGGGGGCACTGATGATGAGCAAGAGGTGATACGCTCTGTTCTGCACTGTGTATGCACGCGCGCGCGCACACACACACACACACACACACACACACACACACACACACACACACACACACACACACACACACACACACACACACACACAGAGTGGAGGCAAACAGAGGTGCAGAAATGTATTCGATTTTGAAGTTAAACAGATTTCCTGTTCGTTCAGAAGAGAAATTAATTTATGATTGCACTTAATCTGTGATACACTTCTTTTACTGCCAGCTGCAGACTTTGAACGAGGACCCTGAAAGCACAAACATGTTGATATTTATCTGGTCAGAGATGTTTACCGTAGTTGTTGTTTTCTAAGCATCATAGTAAAATGTTTTAAAAGGTTAAGCCAGAGCTATCTTTATATCCTATTTTCTAAACCTCATAAATTACCCGATGCACAATGCAGTAGTTATAGTAAATAATGTCTCTCATTACTTTGCATCTTCACTATCATGTACCTTCCTGCTGAAGACATAAAGAGCCTCTGTACGCTGTAGTTTTTCTCATGTTATCAAATATAAGTTGTTGTTTTTTTACTATTTTTTGCTCTGCATTGGTGCACTGATACGTATTTGGGGATTAATAAAGTAACTATCTATCTATCTATTTACTGCAGCAGGAAGACTAACTCAGACAAACTGCAGTGGTCACGATCACCTTAATGAAGCAAACGCGTCACTAATTGTGTGTCTCACTTTTTAAACGGTTTTTACAGTTTAAAAGAGGAGCTCTGTGGCAAAATGATAAAGCAGTGGCTTGACAAATAATAATTTTAGTTCAGTTAAATCACTGTTGATTTTAGTCTTGTCATGAGATTTGTCTTAAAAAATATAAATGCTGAGTGTCAACGGAGTCATTTCCGTGCCGTAATTCAATTTGAGGGCGAAATGGCAACAAACCGGACAAAGGGCTTCACCGCTTTAGCTCTTTTATTTTTTAATCTGAAATTGTTTCATTTCAATAAGGCAAATATTCATTGGCTGTGGTGGGGTGTGTTTTTTTTTTTATGATGATTGGAGACATCAACATTATTCTCCGAACATTTACAACAGAACTTAAGATTTATATTCATCTTTTCTGTCAGGAAGAAGAAGAAGAGGGGATGATGGTCTGTGCAGGGTCTCCTACCAGCACCAAGAGCCTGTCTCCAAGGAGACTGCAGAAGATGAGACGGGTATGACACACACACACACACACACACACACACACACACACACACACACACACACACACACACACACACACACACACACACACACACACACACACACACACACACACACACACACACACACACACACACACAGATGCACATCAGTAAATGAGTTAACTACATTTACACTGACTGATCATACCAGAGCTCAGTTTTCACTTGACCGACATGAGTTCACTCTTCCACTTCTCTACTCTTTTCTGTCCACTTTTTGTTCTCATTGCTTTTTTCCCATTTTTTTTATTTTTTTATTCCCCAGATCTTCTTCTCTCTTTTCATGTCCATCCCTCTCCTTTTCCTCCCTTTCTCCCCCACCTCTCTTGTAACAGCCCTTGGAAGTACAGTAGTTTGTCAGGCTGCCAAATGTAATGATAAGCATTTTTTTTTTCTCTCAACGCACTCATGTTGTACATTCAGTATTTTCCTCTGAACAGCACGGACAGTCGAAGTAACTCATCTGCTGGTCAGCATTTCCTCTGAAGAATTTGCTTGTGCACCATAAGTGGATAGCACTTTTTTTATTTATTTTTTTTACTGTGTGTGCAGAGCTGGTATGTGATGTGCAAGCGCACGCACGCTCACAAAACACACATTCATCAATAAATACTGTCTATGAGGGAAGTTCAAAATATTTTCTAGTTTAATTATAAGACACCTTAGTGGTAGCGTAAATGGAAATGTGCACATCTATTTCTTTGTGTAGGAAGTTTAGTTTGATGCTATTAAAATTGCACACTTCTGCACTAAACGCATACGTACAGACCTGTGGATACTCCCACCTCATATCTATACCTCTGTAGTCCCAGCTGGAGCTTCGCCACCTTTTATTGCCAAATGAATGTATAGCAAGTATAAAATAACGCTTCCCAACCCTGCTGAAAACCATGGCTGCGTGCACACACTGACATTTTGGTCACAGTCATGTTAGAGTTTGATTAGGAGAGGTTGTGCTGTCCCTAATTAGTGTTGTGTTTCCTATGTGTGTGATGAGGCTGGAAAGTCTTAGCGCAGAGGAAGGTGTGACGGCCGGGGAGCGGAGAGGAACGGCAATTAGGACTTTTCTAAAGGCCTCCTCGGACACCCTCCCCCCCCAGCCAGCGCACACACAAAGACGGGCCGACGCACACACAGATTAACAGCCAACATGCAGTTGATGGTTGCGCACACACATACACACACTCAAGATATGCACGCGCTCACACGCCCCTGTTCATGCCACTGAGGCTTATTCATTGCCACCGTAACGGGTCCCTGGAGACCACTGGAGGAGGGACACGCAGGACACAGAATAGCGCGTCCCACAGCACGGTTTTTGTGTGTGTTCTCGTTTATATAGAGTCAATCAGTTTCTCTTTAAGCATACACGAAGCTCGTCCCATTCGGTTTTCTCATTGTCTTCCTAACATTGCTTCTAGTTCAGAACCCATAGGTGCATGAGTACATTATTCCAACATTTACAAACCCTGTTGGGTTTTGCGTCTAAAGTTTGATGACCCAAGATTCTTTTGTGTCAACTGAAGCCAGGAAAGCCTCGATAATTTATGGCCTGTCGGTGTGCAGTAACATCGGAAAGACTGAAACTCTCCAAAACATTTGTTCGGAGTTTGAGGTGGAAATTGTAAATTCTCATTTTATTAAGGCACATTACTCAAAACAGAAGAAGAAAATAATTCTCACAAAAAATGTACGCTCGTTTCAGGAAGAATGTTTTTGTTTATAAATTACCACCGCAACATTATTTTTCAAGTCTATAATGAAATACAGACTCTTGCGGGGTTTTGTCTGAAGGAGCTCCTTTCTTATTTACTTTCACCTGACTGTTTATTGCACAACATATTTACATTTCAGTTGGAGAAAAACAAAGCTATTGTTCTTCTTCTCTTTGTGTCTCTCACCTTTCTATCTGTTTGTTTCGGAGCCTGCTTCCTATGAAATGTTCATACTGTTGTTCTGCCCACAACTGTCTTGACCAGGTGTTCCTTGCACAAGAAATTGATCGCAGTGGGACTAACCTGGTTAAATAAAGGTTAAATCAAATGATCTATAATACTGTACCTCCCCTACCTCTCGTGCCCACACACACAGACTCCATTTGGTTGGTTTAGCCTTATTCTTAACTCATCATTAGAAAAAAAAATATATATATATATATATATATATATATATATATATGTCCCAGTGTCTCTGTAGACAAACCTGTAAGGTCCTGTCTCTGTCCATGCAGTCCACTAATACAATATTTGTCTCAATTTTAAAATGACAGTCTTGAAAATTTTATACATAAAAATATGTCACCTAAAATAAAAAAAATAAAAAATCATATTTTCGGGTATTTCATACCATTTGTATCAAAGAAGGTAGATTAAATATTGGAAACGAAGATGGGATTTCTTTTATTGAACTGCATTTATTTGACTTTGGTGTACCCATTAAACTGGCAATTTAGTGTGTTGAGAAACTCAAAATAGAAAAAAAAGAAACCTCATTTCTTTAACAATAAGAAGTTTGGTGAAGGAGAATAATTGTTGTTCATAAAATACTGTTAGAAAAATCTGGGAAGTATTTAATGACTCCAGGCTTCATGTAGATTTTTTGAAGAAGCTAACAATTTATTTACTGTATTGAACAACAAGTGGGATCAGCATCTCACTAAAAGAGCAAAAACTGATTATACATAGCCTTCATAAACAGAATATTTTTAGGTTATATATGTTTATTTTCCATTAAGACTTAATGTCACATAATCTAAACTAAACATATATATATTAACCAAGTAACGAACTAAGTCTTGCTCACCTGTTTAACAAATTCATAACCAAAAGCTCTAAACATGTGAATTGACCAGAGATGTTCCACACTCCTGAATGAAGGGGGAAAAAAAATCCTGATACATTTTTATCACTCTTGATTTTTTTTCAACAAACATCTCTGTCTGTCCTTGAAATGAAATGAATGATCCTGGAGAAGCTCCTTTAATTAATCATAGCGAAATAATCAGAGTTCTGAAATTCATATTCTATTTGATCAGCCAACACATGTAGCAAAGTGGAAGTGCTGCTGTCATATGCATTCATATTTCAGCCGTATCCGGCAATGTGGGTGATTTGTAGTGTTTGGTGAGCATGTTGATGAAGAATGTAGGAGTAATCCTTTCGTTTGACAAAAACAAGACTGAATTGGACTGCTGACTTCTCGTCTGATACAACAAACAACAGCCATTGTTCTGGCTCCTGTATGCTTTTGTGTGTGAATGCCGGATTCTGTTTAAGATTTGGCACATTGTGTGTGCGCGTGTGGTTTTTTTTTTTTTTTTTTTTTTTGGTATTGTGCTGTAAGCCTCTGCAAAAAGAAAGTACCTCATCCCTTCAGTACATGAAGATGTATCTGCGTGTGTGTGCTCAATGTGCACAAACATGCATGCATTTATCAGTTTGCCTCAGGTTGGAGGCAAGAGAATGGCAGCTGTTAAGAGCACAGAGGAGAGCAGAGGTTGGGGGCAGTGTTATGGACAATGACAGCCAGCAGGCTTGTGGATGGGCTCAGCCGCAGGCTCTGGACTCTTCACCTGGTGAGGCAGGACAGATGCCAGTCTGGAAAAACAGCTCAGGGTTGAGGGGAAACAGGGAGCCAACAAAGATGTAAAACAGAAACAAAGTCACCTGGATATCCAAGTGTGTAAAGGCTACTGTGTGTGTGTGTGTGTGTGTGTGTGTGTGTGTGTGTGTGTGTGTGTGTGTGTGTGTGTGTGTGTGTGTGTGTGTGTGTGTGTGTGTGTGTGTGTGTGTGTGTGTGTGTGTGTGTGTGTGTGTGTGTGTGTGTGTGTGCGTGCGCGCCCCATCAGTGGGAGACAGTGTTTCTGGCCAGTGGACACGCGTGTACTACGTGTTTGTGTTTTGTGAGAAATGCATACGAGTGTGTTTTGATCCTTATACTGACATGTATTTGTAGTGCACCGACTCCTAACTCCTGAAGTATCTCCCATAATGCATCACATAGACTTTGTGAGTGCATTATATTAGGTATATGATTGAAAATGCTTTAATATGGACAGTATGTGAAGGCAATACTTTCTGGGTAAAGTAAATCGCTAAGTATTTCACAGTATATTACTGTACTATATAGCACAGTCTGTGTTTGACATAACTCATAATGAAATGTTGGATGTGATTCCAAGTGGGAAACAGCTCAGTTATTCGCATAATGTTGATTGTAAGATAAATATTGTGGATATATGTTGTTGTATGAAGAGTTAGGATGCATCACAGGGTGATTTAAGTACAGTGGCTCAGTCCACAGCCATCTTCAGAGACCAACCAGCTTCCTCGCTGAAACCAAAGTGCCATCTGCTGGCAGCCTCTCAGTACTGTACTGCACCGCACCCATTCACAGAAAGACACCTGGTGATTTTACTGGATGAGTTTGGTTTGCTCTGACAGAATGAGCATAATGCACATTCTCCTTCTTTCTTTTATGGCTCCTGTTTTAAGGGGGAAGTTGCAGGCTTTAAGCAACAGCCAGTTGGACAGAGGAGCAGTGGATCTCTCCTCAAAAGCATTTTTTTTTTTTTCACCCCCTCCCTCCTTTCCAGTGAACAGCTCTTAAACAGGCAGACACAGACTTGGCCGTCCTTCTGCAAAGGCTTTGCTTCTCCCCAAGGTTTGTTTGCATTTTACCGGCATCTCTTTACATACACTGCCAAGCTGTGAGATCAGTGCCCACTCAGAAATACCATATGAAATGTATAATGTAAGACCAGCTATTAAAGTCCACTAGCGTTTGGCCCTGTCACAGAGAGGCGTAGTTGTTCCGCATAACTGGTCATGCAGGGAAGGAAGGCAAGAGGAGGGGAAAGTTTGTTTCTCCAAATGCAGCTACTAAAATGGATGGTGAGGTTTATTTTCCCCTCTTAACCACAGAAATGAAATATATTTTTTATCGAATCTGAGCAGGTTTTTTTTTTTCATTCATATGTTTCATACCTTTGCTGTGTTGCATTAGAGGCCCTGGGTATGAAGAGTTAGAGTTAAGGATAGCTTAGTCATGTTTACAATTCTGCTCTCCCTGCCCACAATCCACGACTGTAGACTTCCAGTCTGTGTTGCTTTTTAACGTCTGCTGCTAAAACTGGAGCGAGTCTGGATTCTTTTACTCCTTCAGCCAGCTACTCAAGGACACAAATCAAAGTAATACAATTACAAAATAATAATAAAAAAATTAAAAAAAATAGATTCCTCTCGTGACTTTCGCAAGAGAAGCTGAGATATCAAATCTTTTCCTTATTTAATAAACACAAGAGGCTTCTCTACATCTTCAAAACCACCGGATCAAGTTAGTTTCACTGAAATAACCTGACCAGTTTTATTATTTCCACGACTGTTATCTCCTCCCGTCTCTTTTCACTCTCTGCGTTTTCCGTAGTCACACTTGTGGCAAACGCGGTGCAGAGGAAAGAATCGAGAGCCAGACAGACAGAAACGGTGACATCTGTCACTGACAGCGGAGTGATGGAGGGAGAAAACGAGAGACGGGGAGGCATGGAGCGAGGATCACTTTTTCATTTTCATCTTTCAGCTTCCCATTAGCCGACAGCGAGAAGCTAATGAAGGAGCAGTATGATAATCTGTTGTTCTCCTATTTCATGCTTTCCACTGTCCTGTCAGGCCCAGGGAGATCCGAGACGGTGACGGAGCTATCACAGCTCTAACAGGGAACTTGTTTGTTCCGGTTGATAATATCTCATTGCGAGTGTCTCTATGTTGTTGTTGTTGTTGTTGTTGTTGTTTACATCGATATACAGTGCGTCTAATTTTAGAGCTCAGACATAACTGCAGTTGTTGGTTTTGACAGCTCCGGAGAACCAGTAATATTTTCATAAAGTGAGTGACATTAGCATACTTTGTATTTTACATTATTAGGAAATGAATGCAGTATGTTGGTCTGACAAATCGACTCCTGCACCAAATTTGCCGCTTCTATCGTAAAATCCTTGATTGTTGTAAATAGTTTAATCTTTACTGTTGCGCTGGAGGTTCACAGTGGAGAGAGGGAGTGACAAATTGATAAAGCAGTGAAGTGAGGCACCATCCATTTACTGCTCCCTGTGGAACTTCCTTTTGGTCAGACAGCACCAGAGCTGTAACGGAGATCAGAGGGTTCCCGGCTTCATGACTTGTGTTTGGGTTCACCTTGCTTTAATAAACACCTAGACGCAGAGAGAGGCCCTGCCTTCTTAAACACAGCCCCGTTGCACAAATGAACAGTGTAAATAAGCGCGAGCACAGGGCGCATGTGCTTGCAGTGTTTGTGTGTAAGTATGTCTGTCCAAAGCCGACCCTCCCCGAGTATCTCACAGGTGCATCTCCGCTCTGCTGGCCCGCTCTGGCTGGCTGGCATGTCGGCCCGGCCCCAGATTTACTGCGCTGACACAGGAATCCATTAAAGGCTGTTTAGGGATCCCAGGCCTGAGCCCCTCTGAAATCTCTTTCATTATAGCTCCAAGCTACCATGGAAGGGGAGTGGCTCGGCCAATCAGCAGTGCCACCACATGTGTTCGTGTTTAGCCCGATGGCTGAGAGACTTAAGTGGCTACTGCACACATCTCCTTCGCTGACTTTTATGGAGAAAATGGCACTTTAACTCTTTGTGTTTTTTTTTTTTTGTAATAGAGTGCGTATGTGACTGAGCGCGTGTGAGTGTGTGTGTGTGTGTGTGTGTGTGTGTGTGTGTGTGTGTGTGTGTGTGTGTGTGTGTGTGTGTGTGTGTGTGTGTGTGTGTGTGTGTGTGTGTGTGTGTGTGTGTGTGTGTGTGTGTGTGTGTGTGTGTGTGTGTGTGTGTGTGTGTGTGTGTGTGTGTGCGTCTTCCCTGGCCGAACACAGGCCCTAAATGAGGCCAGGCCAGCCCAGCCACACGTTACATTCCGCCTGTCTGGCTGGCACTGCGTCGGCACACACACACACACACACACACACACACACACACACACACACACACACACACACACACACACACACACACACACACACACACACACACACACACACACACACACACACACACCATTCCCATCATTCTTTGGAATCCTTCCTCACCTCTCTACATTTCCTTTCCTTCCTTTTTTCATTCATCTCTTTCCTCTTTTGTTCTTTTGGTCTTTGTGTTCACCTTTGATTCTCTGATTTTCTCGCTACCAAAACCGCAACGCAAGAACACGACTGTCTTTACTTCTTAGACCTCCTGCGCTGTGCTCATCTTTAGGGTTGTAAAGGATCTTTTTTTCTCTGTGACAGGCTTTGATAACGTGGCTAACATGAGTTTACAGAGAAACATGCAGAGAGAACAGATAGGTGGAGCTATACCAGCCTAAAAAAATTTTAAAAAAAAAGAAACTTGCAGTGCCTGCGAATGGTTATGCACACTGATTGTTAGCAGTGCTGTCATGTTAATTGTACCCCATGACTTTTTGTTTGTGTATAAAAAAAAACACAGAGACCGAAGGACAATTAGATTAGATATTGCCGCCCCCCCCCCCCAAAAAAAAAAAAAAAAAAAAAAACAGACTCTGGAGGTCAGCAGCAAGATGTAAGGAGATAAAATGCAAAGAGTGTAAATTAGAAAATGAGAGATAGTGTTAACATCAGTGAACATGAACACACAGTGAGAGGAACATGTGCGTCGTAGTGGAAGGCATGTTAATAAGTGGCCTGGGGCAGATTTGGGCTCCCATGGGGAGAGTCCTGCCCTGCTCTGTAAAGCTTCTGTCTCTTCCTTAACCCGCCCATTAAACACGGTACACAGGTGGCTTATTAAACCCACTGTGTCAGACAACTACGGTACACACTGATCATTCAACACTCTGACGTGACAAATATAAGGCCTTGCTGCCATAATGCGAGTGATTAATGTGTCATTTTTAAAGTGTCATTTTAAAAGTGTAATTTTAGGACTTTGTAGTTTGGCTTTCTTGAAGAAATTGTATTTTCTTGATTCTTGTTGTTCTGGGGTTTTTTTTGTACCCTCATGGTTGAAATGCACTTATTGTAAGTCGCTTTGGATAAAAGCGTCCGCTACATGTAATGTAATAATGTAATGTAGCTTCCCATGTCTTAACTCTCAAGCATCTTGTCGTTCACATACAGAGCTGAGTTTGATCAAACACTGCAGGGGATCTTAAAGATTTTTATCCCTAGACCCAAATTTGACAAATTTAGTCTCAACCCTTCGGGTCCAGGCTCATTACAATGAGCTATTAGTCCTGTCTTATGGGGACCCACCAGACACAGCCCTGCATCTTTTCTTTTCTTTTTCTTCTGTTGAATCCCAAGTGGTAGTTTTATGAAAAGCTCAGCAGAACAGCACTCTGTCTAGAATCCAGGTTTATCAGGAGTCTTATATTAATAAGCTGAGCTTCCCTCGGGTCCCCGTTCATTGTTCTATCATTATATTCTATGTGGCCAACTACATCCACTTGCTTTGTTATTCTCATTACCAGCATAACTTCAACAAGTCTCCCATGAGCATGGGCCCTCGAGATCTTGGCTATGGGCTTGACGATGATGAGCTGGACAGTGCGAGCAAGTGAGTCATTAGGTTTCATTTAATTTTAAACATATATGTCACTATATGAAAGCTTTTGTTGATCGATTCCAAAGTTGATTGCAGGAAGAAAAGTGCTTTGCCTGCAGATCATCTTTTTTTACTCATGATAATACTGCCCCCAAGTGGACACGTTTGTCACGGCAGAAGGTGATGGAAGTAGCAGTCCGGGGATCCAGTTGTTGACCTCTTCCTGTGCTATTATTGTGTAGCAAAACAAAGCACATATTAAGTATCACATTCAGTTATCTTGTGAAAAATGATACGTATCACATGCATACGCACTTGTTAGAGGGAAGATTAAACCCTGCCGTCTCGTCCCACCACAGGATCTCCTCAGAGGATAGCGGGGACGTCCCTTCGTACACTGAGGACAGCGACGATTCCTACTCCCTTGAGTTGGACATCGACTCCTCCAGCTCAGGACAGATGAACCTGCTGGAGGAAATCCTGGACTCGCTCAACACCACAACGATGGAGCAAGGAAAACTGAGCGGTGCCAAGAGCCTGGACTTCTTCAGGTCCATGGATGATTTAGACTACAAAGCCCCGGTATGCGAGAGAAGAAGACCACAGTAGATTTTAAGAAGGACTAACCCTTTTTTAGTCACAAATCTTACAGAAAACTATGAAATTATACATTTATAGTACAGACTCTGACAATCAGTAGAAAATTCTAGAAAATAAAATTGAGAACTTTTAAATTAATTCATTCCTCTTCAAATTATTGTTTGATCTTTAAGTCCCAAATGAAAATCCCCCTCAGAGTCTTCATTCAGTTTCAAATTCTGTTCCATTATTTTGTTTATCAGGAAAACCAAATTACTGAGAAATATTTGTGAAAATAATTAACTTCAAAATGTATTTTCATGCTGCGTTACGAATAATTCAAACCCGAATCCAACCAATCAGTGATATTTGTGAGGTTTTTGGTTAAACTAAAGGCTTAGAGCAGCCTCATTTATTCAAAGTAACTTTTATTTGGCTTCAACACTAACCTCTCTGACTTTATAGGAGTCAAGGGTCAACACCTGCCGTAGAATGGGAATAGTTCATAAATGCATCATAACCAATAAAGAACAAAGGAATCTGCTCAGAAGGACCGAGGGCTGTGATACGTTTCATATGTTGACTTTTAGCTTGATAAAGCAACTGGTGCATGTGTCAACCTTAAACAGTGTGAGATAAAAAACAAGAAATACATCTGTCACCTACAGACTTCAGGAGGAAGATGTTTGATGACACCCGTGTCTTTTAGTGTTCGTTTTACAGTGTTTCCTCCTTTGTTTTATGCCAGATGAAGCCCGCAGCTTGCGGTGAGTCGAAGCCCGCAGACGAAAGTATCTGTGGCGGAGCTGGGGATCAGGGCGGGTGGAATATGGGCCAGGACGACAGCGCTGTCCACGGAAAACACCTCCCACCGTCCCCACGCCGACAGCCCAACAAGAGCAGCCTGAAGGTGTCAAAAAGACATTCAACGTATCCTGCGGTGCCCACCACCACGGCCACGTCCCCCGCCCGTCAACCTTCACCCTCCAGGTCTCACCCCGACTCTCACTTGCTACCTCCGGGGCGACAGCCAGGAGACCGCTACTCCTACTCGCCCTCACTGTCCCACAGGGTGACACCCATGCCGCCATCTCCCACTCTCTCGCACACCTACAGTTCTCCAGCAACCGTTTCTCGCCCAAACTCTTCTCCCGTACCAGCGGGCCGGCCGCGGACCACCTCGGACCCTCAAGGCAGCGCGGAGCCGCCTCAGGCCCAGAACCAGACCGCCTCCACCAACATCCTGAGGAGGAAGGTGCTGTCCAAAGAGGCGGTGAGGCACCAGGAGAAGGCCTTCCAGAGGCAGTGCAACAAGGGTCACCCCGAGGGTCAGGGGAGCACGTCGAGGAACAGCCACTCAGCTATGCAGGTCCCGTGGGAGAAGGAGGTGTCCAAGGAGGGGCTCCTCGGCCTGTGCCTGGGTCAGGGTAAAGGCTCGGGGGCGGCTGTGGTGCAGGATCCAGGCCTCCTCGAGGAGATTGAGTCCATGTGTTGCCTCGGCTCAGTCCTCCACACCGGCCTGCAGCTCTCACAAGTTCACTGCAACAACAGTCACCACCAGGTCCAGGGCAAAGCCACCGACAAGTCCTGAGGGACGTCGAGCGCTCGGCGTCTATAAGCTGCCACAGGTTCTCTTCTATTACAACTAGCAGCAGCTGTCTCAGAGAACAGGGATCACTTCGAACCTTTTTTTAATTTTTTTTTTTTTTATCTCAACACTCAGCTGTGAAGAACAATTATGAACAAATCTGATACATGTCACCACAAACAAACTGCCACAGATCAGGGAACACTGCAGAACTCTCCATCTTTCATCCTCCTCTATAGTTCTAAAATGTAAATCCCATTTATAAAGGATTCAGGAATTTTCCTGAAATACATTTGTGCATCATGAAACCAAAGTAAATTTACTCCAGTGTTAAAAGTAGAGAAAACATACAAATTAAACAAGGTCAAATAATCTCACTGAGGGGACTTGGATCTTTTCCTCTTCTTTAATCAAATACTCTTAATTTTTTTAAATCAGGTTTTGTGAACTGTGATCACAGGACTCCAAAACCACAAACTGAGGCCATAGTATTATCTTTTGTGTTGCTGTTGTTACATTTTGAAATCCCAATTGATGGAAGAGTTTTCACTTGTTTTCAAAAAATACAACTTTAATTTCATTACAAAGAAACGTTACTCAGTAAAAAGGAGATTTTTGCAGTGTTTTCAACTCAATATAAGATTTCTCTCTGTAATCATCTAAATTTCCGAACACTTGTATTTTCATGTACTTATCATTATAGGATATATTTACAATGCAATACTCCAAAAAAGACGCATGAATTGCATTTTGGGTAAATTAATAGCCAACAGGTAACGAACGAATTTTTCATCTCGATGCAAAGGAGTTTAGAAAAGGCTCGGTACTTTTGTCAGGATTAAGAAGGGACAAGAACATCTCCTCAACACATCATGTCGATCTTTAACTCAACATTTTCACAAAAGGAAGTTGCACTTGTAAACTAACAAATAATACTCAGTTATTTCTACCTGGTACTAAAATCGAATGAGGAAAAACAAGTGAGACGGACATGAAGTACACTTGGGCCTTTGAAACTAATTATACTCTGTATTACAATATTTTTAATTTTTTTTTAATTTTTTTTAAATCACTATGCCTTATTTGGACATGTGATTTGTTTTTGATACTCTGGTGTATTAATCACTTAGATGCCACAGCAGGTACACTGATACGGTCAGATTTGACATAACAGCAGTTAATAGTTGTTAAACAGCGCTGTTTCTTTGGATGAATAGAAGACTTAATATATATGATGTGCTTTAAGCTGCTGTTTTAATGGCATCCCAGACAATGAGATGTGCATGTAGGAACCTCTCTTCCTCCCCTCCTCTTCTTCTCGTGTTCCTCAGGACACTTCTGTCACTCTGAAGAGATGCAAATACAGTCAGAAGTTGAAATGGATCACCTGAAAAAAAAGAAAAAAAGAAGCCAGTGTCCATGCGTCATCTCCCTTTTCTTTCACCTTCTCCACCATCACCACTCCTCTCTTCACGCTGTCTCGCACAGCTCTGCCTTTTTTTTTTTACGACTCTCAGCACATCTAAACTCTCACTCGCGACCTTGAAAACTGGGGCCAGTTGTTGCCGAGTTTACGAGGTTTGGCGTGGAGGTGGAAAAGGTGAACTTTAAGGGGCGTGGCTGGCAATACTCTTAGTTTTATGACCAACAAATCCCATGAAAAGACCAAAACTAACATTGGTTTGGGTCGCAAATCACAGGAGTAAACAGTCTCTTTGTTGCGGACGATTTATTTTTTTAGCTGCAGATTATTTATCAAGCTGAATTCATTGTTGAAAAAGTAATTGTAGGTTTTGTTCTTTTCCCAGGATTTGTTGACTTAAATATATAATATAACTTTCTTTATCTCTTTTTCTTTGCCTTTCTCTGTTTCACATGAGGAAATGCCATCTGTGCATGTAGGTTGGAGTCACACACTGTAATGTGATGCAGTGGTTGAAGATTGTACTTTAATGAAGCAATATAGTTCTCCTCAGAGTAGCGACGTGGATGTAATGTGTACAGAGTCTAAAGTATTTCTATAACAGACTCTCCCGTGGAGAGAAACGAGGCGTCCAGAGATTGTGGCTTCCCATCATTCTCTGCGTCACTGCAAATCCAGAGAAAAAGGAGAGCGCTTTTTTTTTTTTCCCTTCATGTGCTTGTGTCGGGATTATTACATTTATGGTTCGTTGTTCTTATGATTTATGCCAGACGCCAGGCAGTGTGGCAGTTTAATAGCAGCTATTTCTCCACTTTTTGAGTGCTGCTCTGCGTTAACGATTGGCTCATAAAGTCTTTGGCGTGCTTCTAAAAGCCCAAGAATCAGTCCTAGTAATTCCAAAAAGAAAAAAGAAAAAAAAAAAAAAAAGAGACAGACTCCAGAACAATCTCTGAGCTGGCCTTATTCATTAAACACTTTAAATAAACTTATGTGCTATGCAAATATTTAAAATTCTCCATAAGGTCAGTTTTCTTTACCAGTAATCAGGTTATAATTCAGGATTGGAGTCCATAAAAAGTCAGTCTGGTTGCTTTCCGGTGGAAGTAAGCCTCACGAGTCCCCAAATGAATAAATGTCCAGACTATTCAAATGTGTGTGAGCTGCGGTGGGTTAATGATGGAGTGTATGGCGTGCCTTATACGGTAAGAGTACCACCCAGTCTCATCACAAGATACAGTATTAAGAGAAGGACCGGAGGAGTATGCAATGTTTTCAGACCGCCGCACATCACGGCGAGAAACACTGAACGCTTCTGCGATGAGCAGACTCGAGAGCTCGGCTCGGACCTGAGAAACTCACCTCGGATGAACTCGGGTTCTCGCTTTGCTTTCGAGCGGTTTTGTCTTGGAGTTTCGGTGCCAGCTGGAGTCACTCAGTGTTTTTCTTTGCTGCGGTGCTCGGTGGAAACCTTCCTGCTCGTATTTAAGACAGGATCTCTGAATTTCTCTGGGTTATTAGTCCTTTTGTAAATTAAGTACTTTCGTTGATTGCTTGTATAGTTTGTGCTCGGTTTTTCTTCTTTTCTTTTTTTTTAAAACACTTCGAACACTTACTCTGAGCTAATTGTATTTAAAAAAATATCTCTGAGAAGTTTCTCTAGTTAATTTCATATTGATGAAAAATTATTTTCAACTGAATAGACGTGTATTTTTGCTGGCTTGAGTATATTTTACATGGATAATATATGATCGGTGTTGTGTGTTGTAAAAAAAAAAATGACACCTAATATTTGAATGTTTTAGATTTTATTTTTGGAGAAAGAAAAAAAAAGAGAATATTAACAGATGTCCCATGTAGCCATTCCATGTTCAGGAGCATTTGACAACCTCTAATCAGAATTAGCAGACTGACGCTTGCTTGTTGTATCTGCATGTATGTAGCTGTTTGTGCTGTATGCTATGATTCAGTTTTGTTCTACAGAGGTGGTCTTCTGTTGGTATTAATATGATTTCAATATTTAGCCCTTCCATCAAACCTAGATTGGTGGAAATTAACATCGGATCTCGTACGGTACACTCATTCTGCCTTGCATTGAGTATAAGTATATAGTTTAACGTCACCAGCAATACGTTTTATGTAGAAAAGAAAAGAAACACGTCTGCTTTTTTTTGTTGTTGTTGTTTCTAGCTACTGTAACTCTGACTGCAGAGGATTGTGAGGAGGAATACTTGCGCAGTCAGCTGCTGTCGAGGATGTTAAAAAAAAAAAAAAAAAAAAAAAGCTTTAGTGACTCTGGTCCCATTTAAGCAAATGTTATAAAACCACAAAGGAATAATTGTAAGGGGATACGCATTTCAGTGTCTGCAGGCTTGTGACAGCTTGAGGACGCCCGATACTCTTCTAACAGGAGTGGTAACGTTATAGTAAATATATACGAAGTATAATTGTCCTGAAGTTGCAAATGTGGAGTGAGTGGAAGGTGACTGGTTATGTAGCAGCTTTAAATTAAATACAGAGTAGAGACACATTTCTAACTTTACAAAGATGGTAACATCACTTCCTGTTAACCACTTCCTTCAAACTGGACATTTCCAGTGTAGTGACAGGGCACTCTGAATGTTGCAGTCAGCAGCTCTTTTCTCAGTCTCTCTTGTTTGGGTATTGTAATGATGATTAACTCTTTGATATGCCATTCATTGATTTTCTGATGCTGTGCACACTTGCATGTTCTCATTACAGAGGAAACAACTGTCTTAAACAACTGAGGTCAATCTAACGTGCTATTGATGAGTAACTTGGTACAAATGCACACGATGTATGCACTGTGAACTGAAAATAAATTATACTGTTTCATGCTTATGCATCTCGGACCTCTTTTACGAACCAAATTTCTGTATTAACACCGATAGAATTGTATTATTTAGAGGAAAACAGTGTGTTATTGACTAATAATTAATAGTCATGATAATATTTAGTGTATTTGCAGGCGAAACCAAGCGGAGCAGACCCAAAAAGGTTTGCTTGTGTATCGGTTTGTATTTGATCTTTTGTTTTTCACCGCTCATATTAAGTAGAATATCTCCTGGGTGTTGCTTTTTTATGTATCTTAAGGTGCCGTGTCAAAATCTAGTTCGAACATCTTTATTACCTTTGTGCCTTTGTGCCTTTTTTTCAATAACATTGTGTTTCATCCAAGGCAGAGTTCAGTACAAGAGTACTGGTGAGCTGTTGACTCCCTGACCATTGACCTCCCTGCATAATCCGACCCTGAACAAAATGCAGATACCTCCGGTCTGCTGGAAAAGGTCAGGGTGAATAGCATCGTGTTGGTTTATTCATTAAGCAAACATGAAAATATAATTTTCCAAATATTGGTAATGAAATAAATTAAAACAAATGAATTCAGTTTAATGAAGCAGCAGATTCTCGATATACAGTTACCAACAATCAAAAGTAGAAAATAAAATTCACAGTTTAAAATACAAAATAATCATGACAGTATTTACACATCATCAACAATGTAGTCTAGACAGTTCTTGTTTCTATCAATATACAATCAGCCTCTAAGAAACGACTCCTGTCTCGTGCAGCTAATCCTGAAACTGGACTGTTTAAAAATGGTGACGAAAGGTATTGTTCACTGAAAATGAAAATAAATCAATACTGGCAGCAGCACTCTGTATGAACATGTAATATACAAAGAATTATATGAGGCATTTTCCTGCAATAAATAATTATGGATGGAAATCAGAAATCTGATGATATAGTTTGTTCCTATTGTAAATAAATGCCACTAAAAGATAAAAACAAAACAACTATTGTAACTTTGTGGCCCTAAACATATTTGATGTCTTCTGTCGGTTACAGAGAGGAGGAGCAGCACAGCTGGTTTTGATCGTACAATGGGATTCCCTTACAGTTAAGAGAAATATAAAATAATGCCGCTTTATCCTTTAAATCAGGAACATCCTGAAATGAATTCAACTTGTTCGTTTGCACCAAAGTCCAACCAGTTTTTCCTTTGAGCGCTGGCTCGTCCATCAATCCTAAAAGTATGGCTCAGACACGAAGATGTGGCTCACTCGATACCTTCACCACTCAAAACTTTTCACTTATATGGATGTACTTCTGCACCGTGAAACCCAGGTGTTAAACATCACAGGAAGATGGTTGAACCACACAGTCACACCAAAATGGTGTCGCTGGATCTCCGACAGTATTCCTGCATGTGCGTATATGCAAATGAAGAAAGACGGCGGGGATTTAAAAGGGGGAGGCGCTGTGAGGTGGCGGCCATGTTTCCATGCGGGTACCTGACTGTCAGTCCGAACTGAGCCAGGTTTACATCAGGCGTGTTTCATGGTGTCGTTTTCTTTTCTAACTGTCGGTACTATCGTCCTGCGAGTGAACACTGTCCCCCTCTCATATCAGTCTCTCCACAGGCGGAGGCTGAGTGATGCTCCACATCTCCACCCGCGAACCCTCCTTCTCCTGCCGGCTGGGGCTGTAGGTGCCGTGGGTGGCGCGGCGGTTGAGCGCCATCACCAGGCCAACGGAGGTGGAGACGAGCACCAGCAGCAGGATGACGGATGCCAGACTGATGGACAGCAAGAGGTCAGAGGTCAAACCCTCAGAGGTCAGCTGCAGGGAAGTGAGACAGAGTCGGAGAGGTAAGAGTCTCCTGGAAATTTTAAAACAAGATGCTCAGACATACTCGCACATGGTTTATTTCTATCTCTCTCACACACTATTTCCCCCCCCCCTCCCGTCCCTCCCCTCACACTCTCACACTTTTCCTCTCCCGACTCCTTTGCACTACACCAGGCGCTCCACGCGTGCTGCCAAAGTGCTGATGGATGTGTTTCCCAGCTCAGCAGGTGGGTTGCGACCACCA
Organism: Brachyistius frenatus; assembly: GCF_029030835.1. NCBI lineage: Eukaryota > Metazoa > Chordata > Actinopteri > Embiotocidae > Brachyistius > Brachyistius frenatus. The sequence goes on along the minus strand of NW_027210640.1, from coordinate 3,360,925 downwards.
GGAGCCTCGAGTTGCTGCAGATCGAAACCTCCCTCCGTCTGCCGCCTCTCTTTCAGCTTGGCTGCGGCGAACGCCAGCCCCAGCATCACCGCTATCGCCAAGCCAACCAGACACGGTGCCAGCACGGCAGCCACCCGCGAGCTGTATGGAGCACGCTCCGTCTGTGAAGGATCACACACACACACACACACACACATAGAGGCAAGATGCTGCCTGATGATCCCGTCCGCACATACACAACAAACTGCCAGAAACACACTCACACACCCAAAATAGCTCACGTGCACACACACACACACACATGCACGCATGCACACACACACACACACACACACACACACACACACACACACACACACACACACACACACACACAGGCACTCACTCGTTTAAAGCAGGAATAAAAGCTGCTTTACATGAAGTGTCTGATTTGTATCCAGGCGCTTTAATGACTTGTGAAACCTACTAACATTCATATTTAACATACAGCTTTGTGGCCCTTTGATCTTCACACACACACACACACACACACACACAACCAAAACACACACGAGCAGCTTCAGCACCGACTAGAAACGCAATTACAGTGTCCCAACACACAGATGTCTGTCACCAATCAGACCCAAGTGAATCAAGATGAATCAAAGCCTCCGAGTGCAGCAGGTGAGTGATTGTTAATGTTCATTAGCCGGCAGCAGAGAGCAGAGCAGGTGCACTTACATCGGCGGTCGTGGTTGGAGTGATAGTTGTGACGCTCTGAGTGGCTGCTGCGAGGTTACAACAGCTGTAAGTCTCACTGCAGAACACATGAAGTCCTCGCTGACAGCTTCCTCATAACTAAAGCTTCTCACTGAACTTGTCAGGTTACACAAGGCTGCGAAAAATAATCTTAGAAGTCAGCAAAGTTTACAGCGAGCAATCAACAGGGAAACATAATTCTAATGAAAATACAACCATCCATATCCCGAGGCAGAAAATAACTCGTGCTTGACGCTGTAGACATTAGACTTTCTCTACCTCGCTACAGGTTCTTTTGTTGACTCCTGGAAAGTGCTTACCTGTCACTGCAGCACACTTGGCTGTCAGAGCGAGTGTGACACGAGCGAGCCGGAGGAGCCTGCAGCCAGGACCCGCCATCAGTCACTGACTGCCACACACACCGACACAGAGATGTCTAACTAACCAGTCTCTAAGGTACACGGAGAGGCCACCCTGAAGCCTCGGCAGAGCAGCACGGAGACGGCAGCAATGCTTCCCTGCTGTCAGCACTATCAACCTGCTGTGTGTGTGTGTGTGTGTGTGTGTGTGTGTGTGTGTGTGTGTGTGTGTGTGTGTGTGTGTGTGTGTGTGTGTGTGTGTGTGTGCGTGTGTGTGTGCGTGTGTGTGCGTGTGTGTGTGCGTGTGCGTGCGCGCCAGATAAGCTGCCCTCATACGTTTCTGTGAAGCAGACCGAACTTCTGTGAATGCCACCAGCTCTCTGCTGAAACTGCACTTCAGCACCAGATGCTGATTTTTTTTTTTTTTTTTTTTTTGCTGGCAAAGCACATTTCTTCCTCTCTGCTTCCTGAGCTCTCAAAGGATGGCCACATCAGTGCCAACACGGAAAAACTGCTTCCCCATTTCCTCCCTCCTCTTTCCTCACCATTAAGGCTACCTGTGCCTGCAAAGGACAAACACAGACACGCACGCACGCGCGCACACACACACACACACACACACACACACACACACACACACACACACACACACACACACACACACACACACAAGCTGAAAAATACAAGATAGAAGAGAGGTGGCAGGTGTACAAGGGACGAATGCCACTGCATATTCACTATATTCTGAAAAGTAAGTGTACATTACATCAATGTGTGATTTTGTTACATTGAATCCTTTTTTTTTTTCCCCCTTCTCATCGTGGTTATTAGATTTAAGTGAGTGGGGACAGAATCAATCCTCCTGCAATTTCAAATGTATTCTAAATTGTACCTGCAGTTAATAAGAGGATTCAGCTCTCCAAATCAAGAAGAATATCTTCTGTAATTACAGTCTCTGTTGTATAAACTTTTGTATCCTTGTATTATTATTTCTGTAATGTTGCAGCTTGTAATGAAAACACTGAAGGAATTTTATACTAGAAGGTCTGTTGAGGCCTGCTGAAGCCTCGTATGATCCTCAGCTGAGGTTTTACAATACCATTTTTCCATCCCTTCAATTAAAAGCGCATCAGCCAGATTTCCTACTGACCGGTATGAAATGGAAAATGATAACAGTCAGCCAAAACTTGTTTTAAATTTCACACAGATACCTGCCTACTATTTTAAGACCAGACTTTTAAGAAAAACTGCTTCGTCCACAGGGGCGTGGTCACGTTAAATAAGGACGGAGCCTTCTGGCTAATAAAACAAAATAGCCTCTGAACAAATACTGCAGCACTGGGCCTTCGCTGCGTGTCTGTGTGTGTCAGAGAGAATACTGTGTGTCTATGAACTCAGGTTATTCTGGGATATACTCACTACATCTTCTTACAGGGGATTAAGTGTCTATGTTTGATGTCGCCAGCTGACCTTTACACTCACACACACACACACACACACGCACGCACGCACACACTGATACGCAGTTCGAAAATCAATGGAAATTATTTTGGACCTTCATCTGCAGTTTGTACTAGATGTGAAAAATGGAAGAAAATGAAACAAGCGTGTGGCTGCGGGAGAGAAAAAGCAGTGATGAAAAGAGGACAGACAACAAATCAAGGCTGATAAGAAATAATTTGTCTTTTTATTTGACAACAACTAAGACGGACAGAGACGGGGCAGACAGGACGCAGAGATCGAATATGATGGAGGAAACATGGACAAGCAAGAAGGTACAGTCATACATGGATCGTTCAGCATGATGTCAGCACAACAAGAATGAAAGACAAACAGTAACACACACAGGTCTACCATGAGACACATATGCAATGCAGCGCAATGATTTAGGGCGTATGAAACGTTGACCACAACAGGGAGGTAAACGTCGATAGGTAGCGTTCAAGCAGAGCCGCGGAGAATATGGGCTTAAAATATCTTTGGCTCCGACAGGAAGGTTTAGAGATGCAGAGCTTCTTCTTTGGTACAAAACAACACACAGCAGTCAGTCAGTCAGTCAGTCACCGCAGTGCTCTGAACGCACATCAAGAACAAAGCGAGACATCTTGTCGTCTTCCAGCCCCTCCAGGTGCCTTTGCAACTACAACACTGTTTTTCACAGTTCACAAATTCATCCGTGTGGAGCTCCCAAAATCCAGTTCAGACAAGACTGACAGGATATCTTCAGCGGGGAGCATTATAAATAACTCGCATGTCATAACGCTCCCTTCCTCACCAAAAAGTGAGTGATTAAATGTAGACCATCTTTCCCTTTAAATAATACTTCTCCTGCGCAGGTTTGTGCTTTAACGATTATTTGATTAATCTGCAAGACATTAATCGCCACCAAGTTTAATAACAAATTTATATTGATTGAATTTTGAAGCAAATCCCCAATTTAAATTGAATTTTTTTTTTGGACTATTTCATCGATATAATAAGTTGTATGAACATGACAGTAAAATTGACCTTTACTGTAGTTGCAAACACTAATTCTTATGAGCTGGTTTTATAAGAGGTAATTGCTTATTGATTAGTGTTAAATGGCTACTTAGATACTATCATTAAGCATTAACATCACATATACTGAATAAGGTGCTGCTGATCACCAAAGTATCATTTTAAGGCACAAAACAGTTCTGTTTTACCGTTAACCTGAAGTCAAACTAGAGAAATCCCTACTGTGCTGCTCATAAATATCTCCGCTTTGCTTTGCATGGAAATTTACCGGCCTTTTTCATCTTTTACCATCAATCAATCATCGATAGAAATCTTTCAGATCCCTCTCCGCGCCCGCTTTCGCAAACAGTCCCAGACACAAGTGCAGACACACAATCACAGACTCAGTCGTTCCCTCCCCAGTCCACCTCCGGCTCATCGTCCAGCCGGAGGATGAGATAGGAGAGCAGCTGGAAGAGGTTCTGCCACAGCAGCACAGCCACATAAAAGTAAACGTCGCTTACGTCCGTCTGGCACACGTCTCCCGCGTAGCTCATGTCACACACACAGACAAACTTGTTGATGAGGTTGCGGCAGTAGCCTCCGTTCAGACAGGGGTTGGACTTGCACTCATCCAACTCCCGCTCACACCTGCAGACACAGAAGCACAGCCGAGTGTTGAGAGGAACAGCTCCGATCTTTAAGAGCTCAAAGAATCTTGGCTCTGCTCCACCTCATAAACGGGCATTTTAAATCTTAGTTAAGTCATGTAGTGCGCTACGGGTACCAGGGTGGGGTACTCATATCTGTGAAATATTGGACACATTTCACTCTCAACTGTCTCCATCTCGGCTCCGTGGCGGAAAAGGACGAGCCACCAACCTATTCAAACTACTGAAATCGGTGGCCGATGAAGCTGCAGAACGCTGCAGTTTACAAATACAAGTTGGACACGTCCACACAAAAGCGTCTATGTTTTCTGTTGTGAGTTAGAAAACACCAGTATGTTTCTAGTGTGCGTGAAACAGAGGACATAAACTTTTATCTTTAAATAAATTGACCAAAATATATACAGTATGCAATTTGAGACACTTGCTGCCTTCAAGTGGAACGACGTCGGTAGACAACGACAACACGGACAGCGGCAGCAGTCGAGCAATCCAACACAGGCTGGTAACGTAAGGCAGGATATCCATCCATCCATTATCAATACCTACTTTATCCTTTTAGCCAAAGCTCGAACCTGAACCTTATAGCTGAGACGACAGTGCTAACCACTGCAACACAAGAGTAATGCAGGATATGCGAAGGCGCAACGACAGAGGCCGTCGGAACGTCAACATTTTCCTCAGTATTATTAAATTATAAAGAAAAACTGAAAAAAATTACAATATTAGATTATTATCCAACAAAAAATAAACTTCATTGCCTGCAGGATTTTTGTGTAAACATCACAACTCGTGACCTTTCAGAAAATGACGAGGTAAAGTTAAGAATACCACAAGAGGGAGACGGTTATACGAACTCCTCTCGCAAACACAGTAAGTATGACTCCATTTGAAGGCAGCAACAGTCTACATTTAACTGCATGAATATGAATGGCCGCTGCTCGTCAGTCAGTGAATGAGTGAATGCCAATCACCTGATGCAGGTGCCACTGTACTAAATCAATCACAATACATCTCTACTCTCAGTCTCTTCCTCTGGTCTGGATCCGTTTACTTATTCACGTTTTTTTTTTTTTCCAATTGTTTGCGTGTTTTTTTTTTTTTCTTTGTCTTTCTTACCGGTGGCCGGTGAAGCCTGGTGGACAGTCACAGGTCAACTCTCGTTCGGTGCAGTTGCCTCCGTTGAAGCAGGTGTAATTTCTGGTGTCATCTCCGCACACGGAAACGGGAAGCTTGGGCCGTCTGGAAGAAGACAAAACAAGAAGGTAAATACATGTGTTGTTTGTGTTTTTGCTTAAAGCTGTAGCAGGTATCAATATGTTCACGTTATGTGCAGCAGTTTCTGCGGCTTTATGTCTGCCGGAAGTAGAAGATTCAGCCAGGCAGGAGCGTACTTGTCTTGGTCTCTTACTGGTCCCAGCAGGGGAGACAAAGAGGCTTAGGAGGCGACCGGGATAATAAGATTAAAGATCTCTGGCCACTGTTCACCAGCAGGATGTCAAATCTCTATTTCTCTTCGACATCTAGAACCTCATATTTGCCTGAAGCGCAGCAGCTCTGTCTTTTGGCAACTTGAGATTCATCCCTTAATAGTTACAAAATACACACTGACTTTGGAAAATGTACAATTTTAGTAGGTGAAGCTTGGATGTAGATGATAGGAATCATTTTAAACTGCAGCTGTCACTCATTTGAAAAAGTGTTTGGCTAATTTTAAAGCAATATCACAGGGAGTGTTAATATTTGCTTTGCTTGGCATTTTGTTGCACACAACTGAACAACAACAACAAAAAAACAGTAGGCATCGTACATGACATTTGAGAGACAAATATCAAAGAGGAAACAAACACCTGGGAACACGAGAAATAAAAAAAATAAAAACTCACATATTTCTGAGAACAATGTACCACGGAATCTCTTCAATGCGTTCACTGCAGAGAAACATAAAAAAAAAAAAAAAAAACATGGTGAAAGGAGGAAGAAAGAGGCGCAAACAGAGACAAGCAACAAGGAAGTCATTTTGATGAAAACTTTACAGCGGAGATGTTCCCAGTAAAGGGAGATCGCTTGACTGGTGTCTTGCTTAGCGCGACACTTGCAAAGGTTTTCCATGTGCAAAAGAGGCAAAAATGCAAGAGGCTGTGTGTTTACAGGATAAATGCTTGGAGGCGTTCCCCTGCTGGTTCTCCGAGGCAAACGGTAGATGACAGGGGGAAGAAACTGGCGCTGAACCAGAGAGCCTTGTGTAGTGAGACACCACGGCAGACTGAGGCCTTTTCTGGCTGACACTAGAATAGAAATGCAGCTTCTGAGGCGCTCACTGCAGGCGTGGTTGAAATGCTGAACAGAGGCAGAGATGTGGAGACATTTACAGTGAAGGATCTTGTCTGTGTTGTTGTGACGCGGGTCCCTTGTCTCTGCAATTTTGGAGCAATCATTTGTGTATTTTGTGTCGACTAACTAAGCCCTTGGTGTTGTTCGTAGGAAAGTAAAGCCATCGACGGAGCGTGAAATATTCACGAGGGTGGTTCAAACAATTAGTTTGCGAACTGAGCGCAGCGCAGTGACGCGCACGGAGGGAGGCAATGATCTTCGTGAGTAAGTCATGCAGGTTACGTCTCTCGATCGACATCGGCACCTTTTGTTATTCACGTTTCTGTGACCACTGGTACGTGCACAATTTCACCACGGACCTGAAACTTGAGCAAAGAATGCACGTCAAATTTTGCGTAAAACATTTCAAGGGTCTCTGTTGCCTTGATGCATGTCTCTACTCATGTCCATAGAGAAATTGCAAATGTGCAGGTACCACTGATTCTGAGAAAGCAACATAACTTGGAATAGCTACTTATGAAAGTTAAAGCTTCCTGCCGATCCGTGAACGTCACGGTTCTGCGCTCCATTCGTGCACAACGGGAGCCGTTTCGGAACTTTTTGATTCCCCTTCATGTAATGGGTTTGTTTCTTCATGTGGACTTACCCGCAGAGGGGTCCGGTGTAGTTCTCGGGGCAGAGGCAGGCGTACCTGTCTGGCCCATGCAGACACGTGCCTCCGTGGGCACACAGGTGGTTTTCACACATGTCAACCTCTTCTTCACAGTCCACGCCCGCGTAGCCGAAGTCGCAGGCGCACTCGTAGGTCAGCCCGTTGACGCTGCAGTTTCCGTGAACACAGGGGTTCGAAGCACAGGTGTCTATGAAGAAGTCGCAGCGTCTCCCGGCCCAACCCTCTGCACAGCTGCAGTTGTAGGTGTTGAAGAGGTCCTGGCAACCCCCCCCATTCAGACAGGGGCTGGGCTCGCACACGGGGGCTCCCCTGCAGCCAACAAGTGCTGGATTCAGCGATGTCTGGATGAACTGCTCCTTCTGCAGGCGCGGCAGGTTCACGTCAGAGGAGCTGAAGTAAGGCAGGGGAATGCCACCCAGCTCCACCGTGCCCAGACAACCGGCCAGGGACCAGCCGGCATCAGGGGCCAGGCCCCCCAAGAAGATGTCCACGCCTTCTCTGAGGAAGTCCAGGTTGCCTCCTTGTCTCCTGGAAGTACTGGCTTCCTCTATTTCTTCATCCAGCACCAAAGTCCACCGAGAGGTTTGCACCCACGGTGCTGCCATAAACAAGTGGATACTGTGCCACTCACCATCGCTGACACTCTGCCTGCTGCCCAGGCTGACTGTAGACACCCCCTCTTGTCCCTCCTCCACCTCCTCAGAGGTGCTCTGAAGCTCCATGAAGAGGTAGCTATCCTGGACCGAGACCGTGATGAAAGATGAGCCCTTCTCTGCATGTAGGATTGCTGCGTTATGCTTCCGTGTGCGCAGGTTTAGGGAGAGGTTAGTTAGGTTGCGGGATATGTGGCCATTTCCCCGGTAGGAAAACACAGTGGCGTCATTCAGGAAAGTTGCATTGGAGTAACCTACAAAACCAAAAGAAAAAAAAAATCTTTATCCACTTTGTTGGCATCTGATTTCACACAAGGGCATGAGGCAAGAGTGGGGATCTCGAAATTAAAGATCCTGAAGTCAACAGACATTATTTAGCACTGTTTGATAGCTCTGAAATTAATTTAGTGGAATTACGTCAAGGAGGAGGTATTTGGTCCTCAATGGAAAAGAAGAGGCTTACAAAACAGACGGGTAACACGGCAAATCATCACTAATCCCAGCAAAAAAAAGGGATAAGCTGGCCTCTGGCCAAACCTACTTACGGAGCACACAGAGAGCACCGTGTGGACAGATTGAGGCCGGTATATAATTACCAGTGTTGTATCACTCGGTTACATAGTGGCCAATTCATGACTGATTACACTCGAAAGGTGAAGGATTAGGTAACATGCATTTACCGTAAAATAGAGATAAACAACTCCACGTTTGGGTTTAAGGGCTTTAATGTAACTAAGAAGGCGACACATTTATACCCCCCCCAGAGCCTTCAAATGTCTCAATTATGGAAAAAGAAACAATTTCCACAAATACAAAGGGTACATGTTCTGATGCTGTGCCATGTTAATGCTCTGGTCCAGGGGTCTCCAACCTGTAGATCGCAATCTACCAGTAAGACGCGAGTAGATCTGAGCAGATCGCAGAAGGTTCAAAAAGACATGCAGCGCTTCCCATTTATAGACATACTTGAGCGGGTCGCCCAGGTGTATTTGGCGATCCTTTTAAGCTTTTTTGTTTTTTGTTTTTTTTAACCTTCCAGAGAAAATGGCGTTCTTAACGCCATCGATTAACGAGTGGATAATCGCCCCTTGAGTGCAGCAGAGGTCTGTCACAGGGTGACTTACGTACAGAGATCAGAGGACTTTAACTCGAGCGACCTGCGACGAGCCTGCCAAATACAGCAGAGACTCGCACACTGAGCTGGAAAGACAACAGTGCTCATAAATTAGGTAAAGAAGATAAATAGCCTACAATATTTTCGGCTGGACCGCAACGGCGGGGTCAGAGCTGTAAAGGAAGTGTTTGTCACCGTTAGTGAGAGATCAAAGTAACACCGCAGATTAGCTGAATGACGTAACTCTTCTAAATTAAAAGCTCTCCAGTTTCAAACAGGGTCCAGTCGTATACTAGGTTTTGACCTAGAATTGTGTTTTAGAATTGGAGCAGGGGGTACCAATCGAAGGGGAAACACTCTGTTTTCCTTAATAGATCTTATATAAGACGGCTTCATTTGACATTTTTCAAAGTGTGTGTGAAGGGTATAAATTTGTTATTGTTCACATAAGAGAAGCTTATTGAGCTGATTTGGGTGAAGCTCAGCAACGTGAACAAATGGTACGAAACACAAGTGGGTCTCGGACACTTTCCTTTTGTCAAAGTAGATCTTAGAGGAAAAAAAGGTTAGAGACCGTTGTTCTGGTTTAAACCAGATTTGCAGCTTAACCTTCAGTTTGTGACTTAATTTATGGCCGTTTCGAGTTATTAAAAAAACAGCCCTGCTTGTGACTGTTGAATTCTTGGAGGTCACTTACATTCGTATCCCTGGTTCAGCATCACGCACTCGGCATCTACGGGGCACGGTGACAGCTCGCACCACTGTACTTCTTCACAGTGCCGCCCTGCAGTGCTGGGCGGGCATGTGCAGGTGAAGTCGTCCCACTTGGAAAAGCACATCCCCCCATTCAGACAGGGATTCCTCTGAGGAAGTAATAGAGAAAGTCTGTTTTAGGGTGTAATTTACTCATTTTTTTTTCATTTTATTTGAAAGAATCTTAATTTACCTACTGTTTGTTTTGATTACTTGGTGTATTAGTATTGCAGTTATTTTAACTTTTTTTTTTTGTCAACATTTGAAGAATTTACTACATATGCATTGTGAATTCTGATTATTTTCTTAGTTGGTGTGATATGTGAGTTAATATTTGCGAACATGTGAGTACTTTCTTTGACTTTAGTGAAGATGAAAAATTACATTCAGATTAGGTCCTGAATTAATAGTGTTAATGTCTGCACATGCAGATTTACCAGCAGTTACACAAGATGAAAACAAAATAACAGCTCTGTACGAGGCACCAACACTCTCTGTGTCCAGGTGTTCACTCACACTGCAGGCGTTGTCTCCAGAGCAGCCAGTGGTCACATTTTCCATGAACTCAAGAGGATAGGATCTCACTGAGGTGTCCAGTCCAAAGAACTGCAGCCTCCTGTCACTGATCCTCAGGTCCTGGATGCAGCCTTTGAAATAACCACCAAACAATGCAGTCGCGTTCGTCTCCAGCAAACCTCCCACATACACCGTATCGCCTGCTTGGACGCTGACTGTCCTAACCTCCACGTCACCCTGTTTCTGAGCTGCTACATACAGAGTCACACGACCGTTCACCACCTCTACACTCACAAAGTGGACCTCTCCATCATCAATCGCACTCTCTGCCTTCAGGCTCTCCAAGTCATTGAGCCGAACTCTGACCCCGCCGTCCTCCAGCCACATCTGCAGGTACCGGCTGCTGTTGTTGGCCAGCGCCAGGAGGAGTCCGCTGGAACTCCGTGTACGCAGGAAGAGCGAGATGGAGAGGTTGTGACCCAGATCATCGGTGATGGTGAACGCTGCGTAGCTGTGAGAGTCCTCGTTCCCAAAGCGAGCGGTCACATGTTCTGCAAAAAGGGAGAAGGTTGAAGGAAAACATCTTCAGCTTGGACAACATGCATTAAGAGCTTGATAACAGAGGGGGAAAGGTTTTTTTTTTTGTATCTGTGCTGACCACAGAACCTATTTTTTATTTAAAAGAGCTTCATGATAGATTTGGGTTTCTGCATAATTTCAACTAAGGAAAAGGAAAGAAAACTACATTGAAGCACTTTCTGCTGAGGTCTCTAAAGAACAGGCTGAGGAAGATGAAATTTAAGCGGCCACCAGCCCCCATGAAGTGTAAGGTCTGTGTCTGCTGTCAGCATTTTCCACTGTGGGTTATTACACAGGCAGGACACTGAAACAAAAACAGACTCAAGCAGAAAGGGCGACAAGTCCTTAAACCCAAAACCTTATGTAAGATTCTGTGTGTGTGTGTGTGTGTGTGTGTGTGTTTGTGGATATTTCGAGTGTGCATGCTTTTTGCAATTGTTCACGTGTTAGTAAATATGTGTGCCAACATCCCCTCAGAAATCTGTAATCTTCTTAGATAGACTCAAAAGGCTTTATATATCCACAGTGGAAAAACGGAAGTATACAATATTCTCAGGGGAAACTGCAGTGAAATCCAAAGCTAAAACTAGTTCATGAATAACTCTTTCATTGCTGCATCTGACACGCTGATCCCAGTCGTCGATTAGATAGTGTGGCATTTCCTTGCATGTGCTGACGATTTCCAAAATAGAATCCCTTACATCCTTAATCCAGCACGATAAGAGGATGTCCTCTTCTGTCCTTTAGCGTGAGTTTTGATTGACCTCACCTCTGCCCCTTATCTTCAGTTACACACCAGCAACTGATAGTTATATTTAATTACCCACTTGGGAAATGTGGTGAAAATGACCTGGTACTTCTTTCTCCCATCTTAATTAATCACGTTAGCGTAAAGCCTAAAGACTCTTGTTAGTCTCGTATCGGCTTTTAGTGTATGGATTTGTTTGTGTTCACAAAAAAATATATAATATTGGTACTCCACTCCCAATTTATACACTGTGCTTCTGCTATTTGGCCCACCAATTTCTCTGCATATCAAAGTCTATCATTTCACACTTGTGAACATACCCTCTTCACAGTCCTGCCCCTCATAAGGCCTCGGGCACCGGCACTGGTAGCTCTGCCACAGGTTTACACACTGTCCTCTGTTTTGGCAAGGCACATCCAGGCAGCGGTCCCTGTGGCTGCAGCCGGGGGACACGTTAACAGCAGAGTCGCTCAGCCATTCCTCCGGGACGACAAGCTGCCCGTCCACGAACACGTCCCGCATGCAGCCAATGAATGCAGGAAATGCAGAGTATTCACTGGGGCCATTTGAGTCCTGAGGTACTCCTCCAATGAAAGTGTTCTGAGGAGGCGTCACAAGCCAAGCCAGGGTGCTCTGGAGTGGGGCCACCTTGTGGCATGACTGGCTCGCACAGCTCCCAGCATTACCCTGCAGTTTAAGGCTCAGCACCCATTTTCCGAGCACAGCCTCTACAGTGTACCACTCTGCATCCGTGACATTGTGTTGAAGCTGCAGAACCTGGCTTTGGCTTCCTGCTTCATCCTCAGTGGAGGCCTTCCTCGTCAATGTAAGACGTAGCTGCCTCCCCTCCAGCTCCAGGCTCAGCAGCAGGCCCCCAGTGCTCCGCTGGAACAACACCGCTCGGGGCAGAACAGTCTTGAAGCTCAGGGTGATGTTGCAGGTCACCTCAGCATCCACCAGGGGATTCTGCAGCAGCAAGTAGCCTTTGCGTTCAAAGGAAAAGGTGGTGGGGGTCTTACAGAGAGGTCCAGTGTACCCAGGTGAGCAGCTGCAGGTGTATACGTGAGTCCCGTCCAACAGAAAAGGAGAGCAGGAGGCGTGGTTCTGGCATTCATGGCCCTCGCAGCCCACTAACTTCACATCACAGTTAACACCGCCGTAAAGAATAACATCGTGACTCTGGGTGAGGCAGTGGCACACGTAGCCTCCAACGTGGCTCTCACATCGACCCCCATTCTGACATGGACTGGGTTCACAGTGATTTATCACCTCCTGGCATAGGGAACCTGTCAGCAGAAGAATAAAGTAAAGTCACACAAACACACTTAACTTGGTTACGACTTAAGTTTGTAGATATAATTTGGGTTGGCTACTGAGTATTCTGCTCAGTAAAAATGATTACTATTATTATTGTTGTTTATCTTGTAAGAAAAAAGATTTGCGTCTTTGATATTTTGTTGGTATCCGGGTTTCTTATTTATTCATCTTCTTTATCTTTAGCGCCTGAAAAATACCTTTGAACATAGTCAATTTCGCCCAATCTGACCTAAAACTGTCAGGTATTAAACCCAGTTCTCGATGCCACTGTTGTGTTCTACTCTCTACACCACACAGATAAGAGTAACTATGATTAGACACGTTCAACTTGTCCATGTATTATCCTCTTAGTGTTGTTTGTCTGTTTGTTTATGTTTGTCTCCAGAAGGCTTTACAAGCGTTATTGTGCTATAGATGCCAAATCGGCATTTGAAATGTATACTGTTGGCAATGATTTAAGATTTGAAATCCAAAGAGAATGCATTAATTAAGCCATTTAGTTTAAGTACTTGAGTACACTGCAGTACTCTGTGCTGTGGAAAAGCTGTATTGTTACTTCAGTGAACTCGGTGCATCTCAATGAAGTCACCTGTTTTAATGTCGTAGGAAAGAAAGATAAAAGAACACAGTGATTCAATGCGTATTGTGTAATAGCTATACAAATTCTATTTATAAACAACAAGCCGTGGTGTTACCTGTTCCAAGCAACAAAATCCCCCAAATCCATGGTGCGGGTGTCCACATCATGCCGTCACGTTTTCCCCCAGAACAGCCCCAAACTTGTCTAGCTGCACCATAGTAGTCTGCGTGTGCATACAGGCCTTCCTGGTGGAGGTTTTACTCCCTGTCTACTCGTCTGAACGACAGAGGGCTGAATAGCTTCAGTCAGGAGACCAGCAAAGCCAGATCCGTCGGATTAAGCTAATGCTATTTGGCCCCCTCACTGAGTCACTGCCACTGCAACTGGCAGAGAGTTAATTTTTAGAACACAATTCTAAGAAGCTCATAGTCTTACCTACACCGGCCGATCAAGTCTTGTGTAAGCAGAATATTATGCTTTTGCAACCAAAACAGTTGTATTTGATGAACCGTCACTGCAAACAATGGTTCTGTGGACGTGAAAGCCCCCCAAAAATGTATGTTATATATGTGAATGATACTAATTTATAGAGTATTTTAAGTCATTTTTATCTGCTAACCAAATGCTTTTTTTTTTTTTTTAATGCAAACTTTGCTCATATGAAATAGATAGTGCAAAATCATCCCACAGACTCATCACTTGAGCATTACACAGCTGTAACAGTAATAAGATGAAAACGGCTTTATAAAACTCAGAATATGATAGTTTATGTTTTTGTTGCAAAAAGTGAGACATTCCAGTGAAAATTGGCACACACTCTGAATTAGTTAGCCACCCTGTCATTTTTTTTTTTTATACCACCACTAGGGGGCAAAAAGGTCAGTAAATTTCCAAACCTGACAGATATTCCCTTTAAAGGCTCCCTTCACCAAAATCACAAAGTCAGCGACAGACTCGAGAGCCTGCACTGTCACAGTTATTCTGGTCCGACCGCTGTCCGTGGTACTGATTCTACACTTGTCATTCACGTGAACGTTTGAAAAATGTAATATAAAAAAATATCAAAGCATCGCCGCCTAAGTTTACCCTCCCACCCTGCTGTTGCTCCAATCAGAAACTCCCCTAATTAAAACACAAGTTTACACACAACTTGGGTGATTTTTGTTGGCGTGTCAGGATGAATAACAAGTCCCTACACACAGCAGAATGTCCAAACGCTAACAAGGACTAAATAACCACAAGTAATCAATTGAATTTGGTCAATCTGAAAAAAAAACGACCTGTTGTTCCTGGAGGACAGACGCAGATGAAACCTGCAGCGTGTCGCTGGTCATAAGGATCCGGCAGCAGAGGCTCTCTGCCGTAGAAGGCCTCCCACGACCTCTCAATGCAGCTGCCGCCATGCATGCAAGGACTGCTGCTACACTCATTGACGTCTATCTCACAGTGACGGCCCTCAAAACCTGGAATGATGAAGCAGATGGTGTTTTAGTAGGAATAATGTATAAGAATGGTGGTCAGATTGTCCTGGGCAGATACATTCGGATACATAGATAAGGTGATGTGAACATAGACGCCTGTAAACACACACGGGGTGATCATTATGATACTGCAGTGAATATACAAATTTATCAGCAGCTGTATGTCACTATAAATTTAATGTAAACTGCTTCCTCTCTTTGTTCACTCTTGTGCTTTACTCATTTATCATCTCTCCCTCTTATCTCCAGTCTCCTTTAAAATCACCATAACATGAAACTATACATTAGTTGCTTGACTTACCAGGCCAGCATTCACAGGTGTAGTTACCCTGGTGGTCCTTACAGATGGCGCTGTTGAAGCAGGGTTCAGGGTGGCATGGTGGTAGAGGTGTCTCACAGTTTCGGCCAGTGAAAGCTGTGTGAGAGCAGTCACAGCTGTAGCTGAGACAATCACACAATAAGACGGCTATGATTCATATTGATGAGACTACGAACCTTCGGTCTGTGTTTACAGGTGAGAGTCTCATCAAGAGAGACTTATTTTCAAAGACCAGAGATGGGCCACTTACTCGTTCACCCCATCTATACACACAGCCCCATTTTGGCATGGCTCCTCTTGGCAGTCGTTTGTGTTGATTTCGCACCGTTGTCCTTGGTAACCGGGGAGGCAGGTGCAAGTGAAGCCACCAGTGTAGTCATGGCAACTTCCACCATTGAGACAAGGCTCTGATGGACACTCATCAATCTGGACCTCGCAAGTGGCCCCTGTGAACATCAAAGCCACGCAGATGTCAGAGGGCAGATGAGCCTGCAACGTAGACTGAGGGCAGAGGTTGAAAAGGAATACGGCTTTTATGTGGCTTAGCTGTGATCATGTGTGGATTGTTCTTTAATCTCACAGCGAGGCCTCTCCCTGCACTTAAACTTGAAAAACATTTTATATAGTACTTCAATTTTTCTCAACAGTACCGTTCTAAAAAAAAGTGGGAGGCATACAACAAGAATGAATAGATAAACCCTAGTACGATAAAAATGTTGCTACCTAAATGTGGCAAAATTAGCTGCATGATTAATTAGATAACTAATGAGTCCCTCATACTCAATTTTGTCTAAGTCATAATACTATAATGGTCCTTTCAGCAGACTGATTCATAAGTAATGGTTAAACAAGTTCACTTCATTAAAAGAAGTGGCCTAGATTTAGAGAGACATAAAACATGAATAAATATCAATGAATTTAAAACAATGGTTGTCCTAATTATCCCAAGAATTCATTGTTTTATCAGATGCAGTGGGGGGGGGGCCCCTTATGAACTTTCAGTTCTCATGTTTCACATCATACTCTCATTGAGACTGAATAAAACCCTCAGATAGAGCATGTATTGAAGACTCTGGCCAATATAGCTGACACATTTTAGATCCTTTAACATGTAACAAACTGAGGTAACACTTGTGTAGTTTTCTCAAATAGTGTAAAATGTCTAGAAATCTCTCAGTCCCATAAACGTCACAAAACCGTCTGTTATTTTAGGATTTAAATGATGTGGTCTCGCTTCGAAGGTGTTCACGGGTGACCCATACTCACCGCTGAACCCGGGAGAACACAGACAGGAGAATGTGCCCACTCTGTCCATGCAGGTGGCGCCGTTCCTGCAGGGCTCTGAAACACACTCATTCACATCAATCTGACAGTGAGCCCCCTGGAAACCCGGCACACAGAAGCAGGAGTAGCCGTCGCCGCGGATTCGACATAGGGCCCGGTTTTGGCACGGGTTTGGGTAGCACTGGTCCACAGTTAGAGGCAGGTTGTCGGAGGATGCACCTAAGAACAGATCATGTTTTGAAATATTGATGTCAGATGATGACCGCTCAGCATAAGGTCCAAACAATCACTCGGATGACCTCCATTTCCCTCACGGAGCAGATCTGCTCTTGATTGCTATTTAAGCTTGATCACGTCTGGCATGAAGCTCTTTTATTTCTCAGCTTTGATAAAAAAACAAACTAAAAAAAAACACTGGCAAGCAGTTGTTGCGACAAGGAATTTGTATTCAAGGGCCTCTCAAGGCGTCGTGGGTGCTGCCACGGTAACCGAATCCACTGTTTGGCTTCAGCTTTCAATTTATTTCCATGGTGACCACATCCAACCAAAGATTTGAGGCATTTTTCCTTTTACACATTGTGGTGTGCTTCAATCAGCGGGACATTAAACACTTACTTGCAGAGCTCTGAGTTTATGTCTCACAAACGTCTCGTAAATTTTGTGTTTTTTGGAATTAATAATAAGACTTAGAACAACAATAGAAATCGTATGTTTAAGGACGTTATGGGTGCATCGAGTTTGGCAAGGATGGTATAATCTTCACAGCTAAAAAAAAAAAAAAAAAAGAAATGCATTTTCCGAATAGTTTTTGGAAAATGTAAAGCCCTTAAACATCCCCTGAAATGTCTCTAACTTCTATACAGTATAACATAGTATTTGTATAAATTCTAAATCTGTTTGGGCAGGATCTGGTCGGGCGAGCTTCAAAAACTCAAACTGCTTCTCTGTGACCTTCACAGCCAAACTTCTTGAACACCTCAACCCAATGATGAAGCATTGCTTTTTTTTTCTTTACTCTTTGAGACTAAAATCATACATCACGTCTGCTTTGAGACTTGCTCCCTACAGCTCCTACATATGCCAGACAACATCAAAGATAAATAGCTACCGGCGAGGCATCTCGAAGCTGGCGTACTCCAGGCAGAACAAATGGGACCAGCTCAGAGGCAATGATCCTCGTAATCCGTGGAACGTGTTGAAGTGTGCACACAGAGGCGTGATGACACAAAAAGGAAGCTTCAAATCAACTGAACAAGTGTTGCTTCTGTTAGATGACAATCAGACTGCAGCTTGAAAGCAATGCATTCTGGATATAGAAGTAGCCTACTTGAAAGTGGGGGAGTGTGTTTTGCATGATGGGTGCAAAAAAGACTCAAAATCATTATGAGGCCATAAATGTAGCCCTGCTGAGATGAAAGCGAGATATTCCAATAATGATGCGCGGTAATCATCTTACAAGAGCACAATCAGGCTGAGAGACTATAAAGACGTAGAAGAGGGCAATTAGACATGGTGCTCCATCTTCCCCAACTCAGACACCAATCTTCTGTCATTGGTGGAGGTCAATCAATTTCACAGACAGCCAGCATGGTTCTCCTGGACAGCTTATGAATGTCTAGACTCGGATTCAGTGTGACTGAGGTATGGGCCATATGCCCGGAGGGTATGATGGAGATCAAGGGTATCAGTGGCAATGCGCTGACCATATGCCTACAGTATATTAACACTTATTACAACAAGGATCAGCCTTTAAATTCACGCCAAATTAGAGGCACATTTTCCAGAGGGTAGCATACATATAAGACATTTATGCTCATAAGAAAACAGATCTTATTTTGGGAAAGAATTTGACATGTATTTTAAAGGAGGTCATAACAGTTGGTGTCTGTTTTGCTCTTTACTGAGTCCCGGTCTTTCAATATTCCCTTGAGTCCGAAAGATTCGGAGCCAGAACTGCTGCCTGTTTGAGGCACAGCTCCATCCAACCACACATCCCCTCCCACAGCATGTAAGGCTTTTTTCATATGCAAATTACATCGAAAGGGGTCTTTGTTCGGCCCTATCTGGAGGCCCTCAAATAGCACATGTGGGGGCACCTGACATCTCCAGACTGATGCATGTTGCTGCTTTGTGTCTCTGCCTGTTTGTTTCAGTGGTGATAAGAACGCATGTTCTTATTGGGTTGTTTTGGAAAGCCACATACGCATGTATTACACCCTCCTTTTGTGCCCTAACTTGCCCCCCACCCCAACCCCCACTGTCCCCGCAGGGTCAAGATGCTGTCCCCCACTGTTAGATCACTTTTAGTCATCTTTGGCTTTTCAGTCTTTAGAAAATGTGCAGAGATTATTGGCAATGATGTCACCATTCTTGGTAATTGAAATTCCAAGCATGGACTGATCGAAATGCAAGCCGAACTCAAATTCAACACACAGAAGATAGAATCACATTTTTGCATAGTTTAATTACTTTTAAGGTTTGGTGAAACATTTGCATAGCAGTGTTTATAAAAGCAGCCTATTTTGCTTTAGTGTTGCACTTGTAAACAGGAGAGTATGCATGAGGAACTAGCCTTCTTGGAACCTGGTTTCAAAGCTAGACAAATGGAAAAAGTGTTGAAATACACAGGTCTACACATGCGTTACTGATGATCTGCAGCATGACATTAAAGAAGTAAACTAAATATTTACAAACAAAAACTGAGACTCAGGAAATTAATTTTTTTTTTTTTTAAAAAGCGCAGTCACTCACCAACTATCTTAAGCAGTGATGAGATGAGGATTGTGCAGGCAAGAAAATGATGATAACGGATTAAATCCATATTCACGACAGGAAACCATCCTGGTCGTTGTGTTCACGTCTAGTCGTAACGCGGATCTCTCTTTTTCTTAGACTGCGCTGCATATGCCGCCGGCGACTCAGCTGTTGTCAACTCCAGATGCACTTGATGCACACTTCTCATCTGGCCGGAGCACCATCAAGAGCCTCCATCACACATGAAATGAAAACAAACAAAAGAAAGACTACATCGTGCATTCAATGGGCTGCTCACTCCCACCAACCCATACAGGGAGGATTACGTGGGAGGGAGTTACAGCAAGTCATGACAGAAAGAAAAGGGACAACTTGTGGCAGATAATAAATAATTTGGCTATTGCAAAATAACGAGTATCGCAAAAAAAATAAAAATAAATGATGACGCTACCTAACTATATGGCCAAATATCTGGTTATAGCCTATATTAACCACGTGTCTGTACACTTGAATAATTAAATAAGACAATTACTAATTGAATTAATTAATTAATTAAAAATAAAATAAAAACTTCACAGATTAAAACCTCGATGATTAAAACTGAATTACAGATTGATTCAACGAACGAATAAAAAGTAAACAAATCGATTTTTGTTTTATATATTTGAATGTTTATCAAGCCTTAAGCTACATTCACGGTATCTCAATTTATTTTATGATATTAAACGATCAATGAAACTGAGGCGTACAGGCCAATCTGCAAATAAAGATTTCAAGGAATAGAGAGCCAAAACGAACTAAATATGAGTTCCTTTCATACTTCTTGTTATTGCTTTGTGCTGTTGGGACTACAACAAATGTAGAAACATCTCAATATAAAAAAAAAAGTAGGCTGTTTTAAGTCTTTATTGTGCTTAAATTACGAGCAGAAAACAAACGACTGCCGCTAAAATGAGCAACGTGTACAAGGGAAGCGCCAGCGTTCCCATAGCAACGCAACCAGGAAGTTGAAGCCTAGAGGAAAGTAGGGGGAGACGGGTTTGTTTGTTTTTTTTAGTTTTTATTTTATTTTTTATTTTAAACATACAAATATCAGCTTCTCGGCCACATTACTTTGTCAAAGTTGCGGTGTCTTATTGCTAAAAGATTAGTGTGGGAAAAACATCGCCGTGAGTCCAACATGCCTGCGTCCAAAAGAGCCACTTCGGTGCCGAGTTTATCGAGGCCGGAGCCATCAATGGACACCAAAGGTGAGGGGAACCGGAGCACGACACTCAGCGGGGGAGGCCAGCTTAACGTGACAGCGCACGACAAACAAACTAAACCATGTCTAAACATATCCGCAAAACATATCCATCCACGGACCCGTATTTGCACTACATTATATATATATATATATATATATATTTTTTATTTTATTGCTTTTCTATTATATTATTCTATTCTATTATTATTTTATTCTATTGTTTCTATTATTGCTCCTGTATGTATGCTGCTGTGGTGAAAAAATTTCCCCTCGGGGATTAATAAAGTATATACCTACCTACCTACCTACCTACCTACCTACCTACCTACCTACCTACCTGGTTGTTGTCTGTTTTATTATTACATAGTTATACTTTTCTTGTTTTATCTTTTTTATTATTATTATTATGATTATTTTACACACCGTGGGACTGTGAGAAACACTATTTTGATTTGTCTGTATGTCTCGTCCATATGGTGGATTGACATTAAAGTTAAAGTTGACGTTCATTTAAAGTCAAATGTATTTCTGAGGTCAGACCTCGTGATAAACCAAAAACAATGATGTGAAGCCAGCGGTGTCGTATCTCCTTGCCTTGTGCGTGAAGGTAGAAAAATACAGACCCGTTATTAATATCAAAGTGTGAGAGGCGTAGCTTCTTAAAACAATATAACGGTCAGGGTCAGAGTTGTACAGCTGCTGGTTCGTTTGAGTTTGATTTTTATTTTTCCCCGTGGCAGAATTCAATTTTCAAGTCGCGGCAGAGTGCATAGAGACGCAGCCTGCTCCTGTCAAATGCCAGGGGATCCCTCATGAATTCCTGGTCGGCCTCACCTCCACTGTTGGCAACAGGAGCACACTGGGGAAAACCACACACCATCGGCACTGCGAGGTACCTTCAAACTCTATTTACATGACACTAATTTACATCCTTCTATACCTACGCATTTCCCACATGCCCACATAAAGGGGCAGTTCAGTTTCTTTGTGAGGACACTAAGATGTAAATAGGAAGACCTACAAACCACCAACCCAGTCCACCACTAACGAGTTCAATTCACCTTCGTTGAATTGGAATAACACAAACAATAATATCTGATACGACTATAAATCTTCTATCTGATTATGCACAACACCGTGGATTAATACAGTCTGGGTTACTTTTGAAAATATTTTTTTTTTCTACATAATTCATATAAATTAAGATAGGTTTAGTTGTAGCATCACACTTGTTAACTTTGAAAAACAGAGCATAAAACGTTTTCTTTCTGTGTGGCAGTTGTGACCGGTGTTCTTAAGATGAGTTTGTACACAGGACTCTGGAATCCGACGACCAGATGCAGTGTGGCATTATCCGTTCGGACGCGAGAAATACAAACACCTTCTGGAGCAGCCAATGTCCCTGATTGGAGCCGGCAGGTCGGTTAGGCAGACTGTCCAGTTTCTGCTCATATGCAGCTTGGACGGAAACTTAGTCAGCGGTTTTTTTTTTTGGTCTTTCTTCCTTCTACCAATCATGCTTGGTTTGATTCTGCTGTTTATAACTCAGTTTAAGCCAAACTACTATAAATAGCAATATTGTGGCCTTTTAAAAGTGTTTTAAAAACTATTTTAACAAGCAGCGTTTTTGAATCTGATGATTAATCTTAAATCACGGCAACATGAAATGTCTCAACAGGATTTACATTTTTCTTCCTGCAAAAAGCTAATAAACTATGGAGACTAAAGGAAATCTCTTTTCTTTATTGTCGGTGTCCATACAGGGATATTTCTTTTCTGTGTGATGCTATGGTATCCCAAAGGAGGTCAACGCCTCTCCCACCCGTGACTGAGATGAGTATCATTAGCGAGACACAGGTGAGCTGCCTCAGCCGATCTGCTTTGGACCTTTTAATTCATCATAACTTACATACAGTACGTGGTGTAACACAAAATCACAAGCAGTGCTGCGTGGTGTTCAGGCCCCCAAAAGCAAAAAAGAAAGTCAAACATAAAACGATATTGTGTGGATCTTCAGTTTCACAGCAAAGTTTGTTCCAAAGGTTCAAATATGATCTTCACTTTTATTTTGCCATGTTGTACATTTACGTAAATGAACATAACTATCTTTGAACTACATTGAAATTGTCAAATCCCATTATGTAATAGAAGGTTTTACAGCTGCCTTAAAATACCGTAATTTACTGTATTAGTACTGACTATAAATTCACGTTTATTGCCATTTATCTATTCATCATGCACACAGTATTCAGTGAGTTGATAATCATGTTCACTCTGTCTTTCAGAACTTGAGTGTCTCAGAAAGTCTGTTCCCAGAGGAATATCACTTTGTGAAAAACAAAGGGATACGGTGCCTCGAGTTCTATGAGGAGTGAGCTTCGTCATGTTCAGTCCATTCTGTCCATCTTCTCCGTGCAGCCTGATATTATCATTGTCCTTTAAAGCTGAGCTTAGTTTTTTGGGGTTTTTTTTGTCAACCCTTGTCGCTTCTCTTCCTCAGTGCGTTCACAGTGCAGGTGAAGGATGAAGAGCAGAAGCTACGAGTCCTCCCTTCAATGTGAGTTCAAACATATAGATGAATCGAATTGACAGAGAAGCTTTAGTTGAATAGTCTTCAGTAGGAGATTTTGTTGCCTGTATTAGTGAAGCGTGTTAGTAAAAGTAATGTGCACCGTTAGGTAGATAAAGTTCCGGTAAGATAAGGGTTGAATGAAGCCCATAAATGTGTAATAATAGAGATTTGTGTGTATCTTCTGTGTCCAGGAAGCCCACTGGCCGGCTGGAAGTGTTCCAGCTGATGAGCATGATGGACGACATGCTGGAGAAGGCCGGAGTCGATCAGCAGACTGAGGAGTCGACTGAGGCCTCCCAAGTATGCAGACAGGCGATTGGAAAATACCGTGATCCCGTGTAACTCTAGCGCTAGAGATAAAAACATACTGGCACAACTTAAAAATGGAAAAATGTACCAAAACTTGGAGAATACCAGGGTGATCCTGAAAATAAAGGTCAACATGCCTTTGCTCTATATATAATATACATAAATATGTTGTGTAGGAAGTTTATGAAGCGTATCAACCCGGTATCACAAGAATGCATGTAATGTGCCTGCCAGTCCACTAGAGGACAGTGTGTCAATGCCATGATTTTGCCTCGCATAGGTGTTAAATACCACGTGATTAGGTTTAGGAAATAAAACGCATCATTAGAGTGTCATTAGAGTAAAAGGTTTTGCTCGGTACTTCATCAGACTTCTGTGCTACAGATCTGAATATTTATGTGCGTCTCTTCCTGCCTCATCAATAATGTAATGCACATAGACACATAGATTTGTATTTGTATTTGATAAGCCCTCTGTAAATATCAGAAAGAGCGCAATGTCTTGTCTTACAGCTGCAGGGTCTGCTGGACCTGGTGAAGGTCGAACAGAACATCTACAACATTATTTTCCATGAAGTGATCAGGCAGGTCAGCGTGGGCTGCGCTGAGAGAGGACAACTACTCGCCAAACTCAGGTTGTTGAAGGAGTTTCATGAACCTTCTGAAGCAGAGAAATTAGACATTTCAGAGAATCTTTTCCAGTCGTGACTCCATGAGGCTTTTTTTCCCAGCAGCTCGTGTGTTTGTTTGTCCAGACAGCGCTACCAGTCCCTGCTGGCTCAAATCTGCCTCCGTCTGAAGGCTTTTCACAGTGAGGCAGTGGCGCAGCGGGCTCTGGACCGCCGGCTCACTGATGAGATTCAACGCATCAAGACATACTTCCAGCTGCTTAGCACGTACGTAGGTCGGGGTAAAGAGGAAATCATAAATGCAAGAAAATAAAACAATAGCACTCATTATAAATGTGTGACTATGACAGACACGCTCACTTTTGTGTGTATCTGCGCATGTTTGTTCTCTTCACAGGGAGCTGTCCAAAATCAGAGACCACGATGCTTTTGCTTCCCAGGAGGCGGAGCACGCTTACCGGCACCTGGCTGAGGCACTCAACCAGGCTAACAACAACTCAGAGTCGGTCCATTATAAGAATGAAATTAACTGCAGCTTATTCAGTTCACGCCACAAAGTCATCAAGTTGATGCATCCGAATATTCGCCAGGATTATGAACCATGTTTATGTTGTCAATAGTAGTGATTTATTTCAACCTAAGGTGAAAGCACCTTCATCAAACCCAAAACACAGAGTTATGTTGCCATGTTTTACTGTAGAAGAAAATACATTTGGTAGATACCTGGTATTGCTAACAGTACATACCTATTGGACACATCTGTGATCACTGCATCCTTCATTTTTACCCTGAATTTTAGACACTTAAACAGGAGCCAAAAAAAAAAGAAGCGATTTTTGTTTGTTTGTTGTTGTTATTGTTGTTGTTGTTTTTGTTGTTGTTGTTTTTTGTTTTTGTTTTCCTAACATCTTCCTCTGAAGAAGAAACATAGAGTTTAAATACAGCAGCCGTCCAGTAAGCATGCAGTGTTAAAGCCCAAAATGTGACCTCTGATATGATCTGTGTGCTCTTCTCAGTGTGGTCCAGGATTACCACAAGTTCTATGAGCTGCATAGGGCTCGCCTTAAGGCTCAGCTGCTCCAGATCACTGAGGACAGAGACTACTGGACACAGTTCACCTTCTGTCTGGCCCTCAAGGTATGTAAGGATGGACTCATCTCTCATGTGGTGTTTCATGTGGTGGTTATACTGTCGATTAATTGACCGAGTGAGAGAGTTTTTAACGTGGATTGTCGTAGCATCCTGTGTGGATAGCTGTGACCCACTTTGTTGGAGGTGACAGCTTAGAAAATACAGTGATGAAGTTGATGAGGCAAAGATTTACGTCACACCACGTGTGTTAGTGGCTAAGATTTCACAGGATGATCAAAGCTGCTCATAATTGACGGAATGCATTCAGTTAAAATGTTTACCACTTTAGATTTCATTTCTGCTCAAAGATGCTCAGGAAAAAACAAAATGAGTTGAAGAACATGCTGAAAAGAGTTCCGTTTGTTTTTATGATTGACAGGTGATCAGTTTGGAGAAGATGCAGCTGTTTAGTCAGTTGCATGTCAGCGAGCAAAGCTGGTTCAAGACAGCAGAGGACTGCACCCTCCACCTCACGTCCAAGGTAAAAACGCTTCTTATTTCATGGCATTTTCTTGACACCTAATGCTACAGAGGCAGATCCCTTAATGTAAATATTCCTGCTGGTTCGGTTAGAGTCTGACGATGACAGTGACCCTCCTGTTGTAGGATACAGAAGACCTTCATGATGTCATAGAGCTTGCTGACTGCTGGAAAAAGCAGCTGGCCGTTTTCATGTCCCAGCTGAAGGAGACTGAGGATACTCAGTGTGCAGAGATCAGTGCCACCAGGGAGGGCATCGCCAAGTGGCTTTGCTTCTGCACCGTACAGAATAGGTAAGGAAAGCTAACGTATGATAGCCAAGCCATCAGTGAAAAAAAACAACCTTCATGTAATTTTCTGGAAAACTGTATTAACCTAATTTAGCAATTTTATTGACACTTTACACCTCCTGATTTCTTTTTCTCTATCTATAGGCGTCCTAATCCAAAATATGACAGCACATCAGTGGAAGAGATTCGTGCTGATTTGGAGCAGTGGTCAGATGTAGGACAATATGTTTATTTACTCTGTTATTATGGATTTTATCTGTCTGATATATCCCACCTTCGTTGTCCATCCGACTCTCTTTTCTGATTTCTGACATCTTTCTGTATTCTTGCAATTATCTGATTGTCATGTATTTGATCTGTTTCATCTCGGTCATATCATTGATCTAATCACATCATCTCATCACTTTTATCTATCGTATATGTCTCATCTTGCATAATTATCATCACTTGTCAAGTTTGATTCATGTCAGTTTTGCTATTCGGCTGCTGTGTCTCACCTCTGTCATCCGTTTGAAAATCTTTGTTTTCAAACATGAAAAGGAATTGACTGTAAAGGTTATCTGAACAATTGGCTTGATATTCAAACAACCTTGAACACAGCACGCCGCCATTTTTATATGTTTTAAGGTAGTGGCTATTTTTTTAAACCCTCCCCCCCCCCATTTCTATATTATTCCAAAAATCTAGTGGGTATGAGACAATTTAGGGCAACACAATGTGTGCAGTAAACAGCAAAGTGCCTCTGTATCCCCTCATTCTGCAGATGTTGGCACTTTGGTGTGAGCCGTACCAAGGTGAGAAACAGCTTCGCTGCCAGCAGACGCTGAAAGAAATTAGCAGGGTCCAGAGAAGAATACTGGAATTGAGCTTTCAGCTGCTCAGAAGACACCCGTCTCCCAATGGTGACGCCCCTGAAGGCCAGCAGGCCCTGACAGAGCTGCACAGGCTCTTATCTGAACTCCTCAAACAGCTGGACACACAAGTCAATGGGGATACTGGTGAGAGCCGATAGAGCATCCACACACTGCCACACGCAAACTATACTCACAAATTCTTCATGCGTCTGTCTCTTGTCTTTTTTGTTTTTGGGTTGTCCATCCATCCATCCCTACCACATGTGAACACATTATTTCAGTAACACCTGGAGGGAATTTCTTCAAATTTGGCACTAATATTCACTTCGACTTAAGAATCAATGATTTCGATTTTTGGGGGTCAAGGATCAAGGTCACTGTTACTTCACTTTATCCCATTCTTGTGAACATGATATATCAGGGACGCCTCGACGATTTTTTATTTTTCAAATTTGGCACAAACCTTCCCTCGAAGTCACTGATGAATTGATTAAGTTTTCCGGGTGAAAGGTCAAGGTCACTGTGACATTTCGAACAGGATATCTCAAGAGCTCCTCGAGGAAATGTGTTCAAATTTGGCACAAACGTACACTTGTACTCAAGGATGAATTGATGAGATTTTGGTGGTCGAAGGTCACATCCATCCCATCTGCCTGTCATGTTCTCTTGGCCACAGTATCTCAGGAATGTGTCGAGGCAATTTCTTCAAACGATTAGATTTTAGGGGCGGTTGATGAAGGACAACAGCGAGGCAGTAGTTTTATAGAGATCCATTGTGGTAGATGGTTGTTAAAATATGGATGGACTAAGGTGCTAATCCAGCCACGCTGTTTCAGGGATCCACGGAAAGATCATGTCACTGCTCAGGATGATGGAGTCCTGGAATTCCAAAATTGGTGCAGTGATTGAACAACAAGAAATGATGCCCGAGTCTGATTGGCTGAAGCTGGAGAAAGCCCTGACCAAATGGCTGTGTTTGGCTGAAGAAGCTTTACAGCTCATATCAGAAACGGAAAACAAAAAGGACCAAAACAACGCAGACTTATGGTACGTTTTTTACTCAGTGGTATTAACAAGTTTAAAATGATAAACTGATGTTTCTCAAAGTTTTAAATAATGCATTTAATGAAAAAAAAACTGATGCCTGTTCTAAGGTATGTGTGTTTGTAAAACAAATTCATGCATATTTTATAATTCATGCTCTGACAAAGGGACTGATCTATGACTTGTTATTAGAAGGACATCCACACGTGTTTGCTAATCTCGGCAAAGTAAATTTGTCCATCTTAATTTGTTCTTTATCACTGTTATTTTTCTGACCTTTAATGGATTCTGGAAAAGGACTTGATAACAGTCTACCAATTTTTATAAAATTGGGAATTTCTTAGACAATTTAAGTCTCCAGTCTTTTATAAGCTAATTGTAATTATTACTCGGGATGCAGTTTCGTTAATTAGCAGATTGAAAAACCGAACGACTTACAGAAAAATCAAGGCTACATGTGTATTCAAACATATATTTACCTGCAGTTTTTTTTTTTTTTTATCATTAGTCTGATTCTCTGTTGTGTGGCTTTGTTCAAACAGTGCAGAGATAGAAAAGGCACAGGACAAAATGCAGGACTTCAAAACCAACCTGTCCGAATTCACTGTCGGTGAGAACCAGAGACTCCATGAGGAGGTGAGTACCAACCACCTTCAGTAATACTGTCAAGGGAAGTTTACACATTTGGACACTTAAGTACATTTTCATCAGTGTTTTGGAACAAACACATCCACTCCATGAATGTGTTGCTCAGACATTGCTCAGTAACACTCTTATACTGTTGTCTTTACACTGTCACTGAGCAGCACCAGAACTTGCACCAGAGCAGCTGTGATCTAAGAGCCTTGACCAGGGACCACTGATGTCCGCAATGGTTGTTGAGGGACAGGAAACTGATACTCTCTGGTTGACTGACTGGCTTTTTTTTTGTTTGTTTTGTTTAAAGAGTTTCCTTCTTTGCTTTTTCAAATGATAAACCGTAAGGTAACAGGGTGCTGTTTCCTCCCCCACCAGGTCAATTCTATTCACATGGCTCAGACTCGCTGGATGTTGGAAGTATTGCTCCTCACGCTACCTGACCATAGTGAGGGGCAGAACCAGGAACAGGCACATGATCACATTACAATGATCTTACGACAGACTGTGGATGAGGATGCCAAAATGCTGTCTGAGAAGCTGGAATATTTATCCAGCTACATCAGCAGGTACCAGAAGTTACCTGCTGTTATAGTTTACATTTAGACCGATGCTGTTTACCACAATAACTAACGGTAGGTGTGTGTGTGTGTGTGTGTGTGTGTGTGTGTGTGTGTGTGTGTGTGTGTGTGTGTGTGTGTGTGTGTGTGTGTGTGTGTGTGTGTGTGTGTGTCAACACAGGTGTTGAATTTTACCACAGAGTGCAATCTTAACCTCTTCACACTACTAAATGACTTCCTTATAGAGTAGCTTTAACACCGGATTTCTCACTAGGGGAATATGAACAGAGGAGAATCTCCCCCCCCCCCCCCCCCCCCCCCCCCCCCCCCCCGGGGGAATAACTCATCAGGAAATCTTTGTTTTTGATTCCAGCTCATGCAGCCTGATTCTGGAGGAACAGTCTTTACTCAGCCTAGATGAACCTGAGTGTGAAAACAAGTGCATGGACTTGTGCAGAAAGCTACAGGTAGACAGTGACCTAGCACAGATTGAAATAATAGCAAAGAATCACCAGTAATATCGAGGTAGTGTTGTTGAAATGATTTTACACGTTACAAACCTTTAATCCTGTCCACAGAGTGAGCGTGTTCAGTGGGTGGAGACAAGTGTCATACTGCTCTCAGGGGTTCATGGTGGTCCTGTGGAGCTCACTTCCGACAGTAATGTCCTGGTTTGTCCAGCAGACGACATGGAGACTCAGGTGAGGATTCAACTCCAATACAGCTCACACAAATTTGTTGGTGAAACAGGGCATAATTGTGAGTTAAGATACAGGACAGCAGGTTTTCACTCTGGTAAGATGGCATGTCCTTTAACCAGAGGATGAAGGTTCATGTTCATGTGCTGTTGATGAGTCCTTTTTTTATCTTTGCTAAAATCATTTTTGCTTTTAGTTTAACTGAAATTGATGCTTTGTTGATTAGCATGGCATTGAATATAAGTATAAAAAATTATATATTATGTAATTTCTTTTTGCCAGCTTTATTTGGTTTTATATGTATTCCCGTCAAAGAACATGCTTTATTATTTGCTATAATATTAATTTTTTTTATTTTTATAAATTTCACCAATTTCACCAGATTATTTACTGATAATTATAATGATGATGAGTGTACTGTTCTTTCTTATCAGAGCACTGCTGAAGAACATGAAACACAACAAGAGGTTTGTTAAGTATTAATATTATTTCTATGAAATGTTCTTAGATAAATTATACTCTGCACATCAAGAATAAATATGATCTGAAAAAAAACTAAAATTCCAGTGTTGTCTGAAACAGGTAAATTAGACATTTATGGGTAATTGCAAACATTATGGAGCTTTGTGTGATGTGAGACACAAAATTCAAAACATTATTTAACACCTGCAGTCCCTCAGCTTTGAAATATTTGAAGTATCTTGTAATTTGGACCGAACAGTTTGAATGACTTAAAGACAATTATCTTTACAAATGATTTTTTTATTTTTTTATTTTTTTATTTTTTTAAGGAGCTCAACTCACTTTGTATTAACCAGACGGACTAAAAATGAACAGTGTTATCTTATCTTGTCCTGCAGGGGGAACTAACGGTTTGTGTGAGCCCTGTGGTAAGGCAGATAAGCTATGATAGAAGTATCGTACAAAGAAAGCTGGGAGAGAGCTACGTTCAACTGAGCGGGGTCAGACAATTGAATCCTACACTTTCTCAGTATTAATATTTCACTGTATATAGAACTTCACAGTCCGTGTGTCTGTCCCTCTGAACATCTGTCTGTCTGTGTACCAGACTGATGAGCTCATTGTGAGTCCAGTGACAGAGGATGCCCAGAGGGCTTTTAGTGATTTGACGACAGTCGGGTTCCTGCAGAAAGAACTGCAGTAAGTTTACTTTCTTATTGTTGTGTGGTACAATCATACTTTTGTAATATTACCATTACTGTGATAATATACTCATGTCACCTTTTATTGCAAACATCTGAGATTTTTTCTTTTTTTTTCTTTTATCATCTCCCCGTCAATGTTTTTTTCCGATGATAGTAATGTATATCTTGTTCTGTAAGAATTTCCAAGCACTTTTTAAACAGGCTCTGCCTATTAACCCTTCTGTCCACATGGCAAGCAACTTTTTCTCTTTGTTTATATTAAGAACCAGGAAGCTTGCATAAGTAACCGTTAACAAAGTTAAACAAAAATATATTTTACACCTTGCAGGCTTAAGTGGAATTTATTAGGCAAACTCGCATCAGAAGTGTGGAAAGGAAACACAGTATATATGCTGTTTTGAATGTCCAAAAATCAGCCACGTTTGCATGGTTGCCTTAGAAATAGAAAGTGGCCTCTATTGATGTGTGCATATGCAAAGGACTTCCAAGCCAAATTTCTTATCTATTGTCCTCCAGTGATTCTGAGGTGCGAGTGATGACCGCTGAGCAGCGAGCCCTGAAAGCTGAGGAGGCCCTGCAGGAAGCACTGGAGAAGATTCTAGACCTGAACAGACAACTGCAGGGTCGACTCAGTTTGGAACCCAAAACTGATGAAGGTACAGAGTGACTAATTCAACAAATTCTATCCACTGCAAAAAGACAATGCCACAATATTGAAGCAAAGAGGTGATTTCTCTGTTTGTGTTTCAGAGACAAAGAAACCACTGTCACCTCCCCCACCACCTGTACCTACGCGAGCTCCTCGAAAGAAAAGCATATCTGAAGTCAAACCAATAACCAGCACCAAAAAGACCAAGAAACGGTGATCTGACGTGTGATCGCAACATGTCACAACTCTGTATATATGTTTGTCACTGTTCAGTTAATGGTAAAGCTTTGTGTTGCATGTTTGACGAGTTACCAAAGTGACACAGGAATAAAAAGAAGGAAAGAAGGATTATTCACCAGCGATGACATCCAAATATTGAATGTTTAAAGTATGGAGCGGCTGTCCTCATTCACCTTGCACAACTGTTGTATGAGAATGTTAATCCCTTTAAATAAGTGTAATCAATAATAGTATTGGTTGCTGTGGCTTTGTCTCACCTCACGACATGTTTTTTTTTAACTGCATCCAATTCAAATGTGCTTTTTGCTTCCTTACCAAAAATGAAAGTTTCTGCAGATATTTCATGAAGTCAAACTTTTTTGGACCTTTATTTCAGTACTGAGTTGTGAAATCATTTGATGCATTATATAATCAGGCTGGAGAATATGCAATAGGCCCATAAGAGTTTCATTATTTGACCTATCACAGGAAATTAAAAGAAAACTAAACTTAAATCATAAGCCTGGTTTACATCGAAACTCATATCCTTAAGTGCTAAAGCTCGTTGGTGGAAACCGTTAAAATTGTGCCTGCTATACACAAAAATTCCAATTTAGTTTTTTTTGGTCTTTGATTAAAATCCCTGGAAACTCTTCCAAAAGATGAGAACTACTGGCTCACACTCACCTTACATATTTTAAATAATAATATGATCATCATTTCGGCTGTTTAACAGTCTGTCACATCATTGGTGAGTCTTTCTCTGGCTCCCCCACTGCCAGCCCTCCCTCTCCTTCCACAGCAGGGGGAGGAGGTGGTGGTAGGAATGAAAGGTCTGAGTTCAGGTTGAAGACATCTGGAGGGAGAGGAAGGACCAAGGCCGGATGGAGGAGACGGAGGGAGGCCCTAAATCCATCCCAGGCAGCTATCTCACTTTCTGCAGCTTTTACCTGGAGAAGAGAAGGGCTGCTGAAACAGGTTTTCCTGACAAAGAATGTAGATATTTACCCAGGTGGAAGAGGTATGTCTCTTGACATGTCTGAAGAACTATTGTTTTGTAGCTTCGGGCAAAACAATGTCAGCAAAAGAGTTTTTTTTCATGCAGTAGTACGTTTTTAGACTCAGTAAGTTTTTAGACCCACTACTGCGGGGCTGTTTTGCTTCCACCACACGTCTCCTTTTAGACTAGGGGAAAGAAAACGTTCAACATACACATATAGTTGTTTATTTTACGACACGGTATGTATTCGTGTTTGTGGATTTCTCCTAAATTCTTAAATTTCTCCTTAATGAAAAGCACTTTCACCGAACTTTCTAGTTCTATTCCTATCTATACTATGGAGGTTTTTACTAAGAGGTTGGTTGAAATATAATTTATAGCCAGATCTAAAAAAAAACAACATTTTATTAAAAAAAAACATGCTGAAAATATTTATATAATTATGGCTTTTGACATTTTGTGATTAATGGAGTGATAAATAGAAAATCTAAAATTGACTAATAATTTAACAAAATGGAAAATAGCACATATTTACATAATTAGATAGCGTGTCATGTGCATTTTGAGCTATCCAAATTTTAAAAATTGCAATACAAAAATGTTCCTCATAAAGTAATCAACGGAGATTTTATGGTGATTTCTCATAGCTAATGAAACAAAAACTAGGCCTTACAGTTTCGAACATACTGTTTTACAAACAATGCTGCTAAAAAGACAGTTCCAAATGTTAGTTTTTATCTTTAGTTAAATGTCATATTTGACCAGAATAAAAAAAACAAAAACAAGCATTAAGATGTTAAACAAAGATTGTAAAATTATAAAACCTGGTATGTTTACTTACTCTGACCTGCTGTTGTCTCTTGGCTTCAGTATCAGCAGCCAGACTCTGCTGTAACTCCACAGGAAAACTAAGCTCATCTCTGACAGAAAATCAAACACAAGCACCACCCAGCCTGGTCAGCAGGATCAATCACAGTGCACTAAAAAAATCTCCTCTTTGCTGTTTACCAGGAAAAATCATTATCTGTAGGAGAAAAACCTTTTCAGGAACTGATGAAATTCTCAATGGCTCTGCTCCCCCACTCATATTGTATTGTATAAATTAGCTTCATTCTCTTTTGGGCTTATATGTTTCCGCGAAACTCAACTTGATTTTAGGTACTCATTCAAAGCATCAGCTCCTAGAATCAGGCTTTACGCTCAGGACTGTAAGAACTTCTTCTGGACGTAACTGTTTTGCACTGTGCTCAACAATCACAAGAGAAGAAGAAACACCAAGATCCTTTTCTGGAAGATCTAACGCAATCAAGTAACTTTTCATCTTGACTTCCAGTGAAATATAGTTACTCAAACTTAGATAGATACAGTGGAGGAAGGTTAATGCAAAAAAAAAAAAAGTTATATTACAACAAATAATCACAAAACAACAAGGCAACTAAAGAGATTTTTTTTTCATCTTTAGTCTTACATGTCTGCTCTCTCCACCCTGATGCCCCAGCGACAAGCAACAGAGTCAACCGCTGCTTGTATCTGCTCCCCGATCCTTCGCCTGTGCGGCACGACGTGGCTGAACGCGTGCTGGGCGAGAACGTCTCTGACCGCTGCCTGGACCAGACTCTGCAGCACTGTGGTCAGACAGGACAGAGCTGCACTGCACAGAGCCACATTCTCTATCTGGTAATAACACACTGCACTCAGCTCGGGCCTCACCAAGTCCTTCGTCACCACCTGCATGCAAACACACGAGACAACATCAGTCTGCTTCACTTTTTTTTTTTTTACAGACATATCACTGTCACTTATATTTTCGGAATTTTAAAGTGTCCCTGTACCATGTGAGGAGGAACCTTCAACATTTTCAGTCGGATGTCGACTTTGTGACACACATCAAGAAGAGGGAGGTAGAAGAGGAGGCCTGGAGAGTGGAGGAGAGGGCAGGGGGATATTAGATGTGCCCTTAGTGAACATTCACTCAGGAATATTTACTTCATTAGTGTTTATGAGCTGGGACCTACAATGCTTTCTATCCTTCCTATTGATTGCTGGGAGTGATTGTGATCAAGGAACAGCATTTTGGTGGATATGATAATCAGACATTTCTCACCAACACATATGGACATAAACTACATTACTTTTGTTTATTTATAAAAAAAAAAAAAATAACAATTTCTCTGATACATTTTTTTGTATGACTGATAACCACTACTCTCAAATTTGCCACGCTTGAAACCAACACTAGAACACATTCTCACAAATGGTTTCCTGTCCTTTGTGTTATGGTATATCCTTGATGTAGGCTGACTAATAGATCACGGCCGAATCAAGAAAATAGTGTTGACAGCTTTCAACCACTTCATCGGTGAATATCGCTGCAGGAAATGCAAGTGGACCCTCACTTGAAATTAATTTTGTCAAACTATTATACATCTTTTACAGGTGCTGATATTAGTAATAATAGTTCCCTTCTGTAATTGTTCATTAGGACCATTAATGTAATGTAACTGTCTGAACCGCCATTAATGAAATTGGTTACGCTAATCCTGCTATGATAAGTAAAAATGGCTGCCATGCAAACATTCCCATCGATAACAATTACATTTCACGCTTCATTCGTTCCAGTTTTTTAATCACTGTCAACGGATGAGCATTCAAAAAATAAATAATGATAATCATTGCCTGCCTGGTCCCCTTGGTCTTCCTCGCAGTAGGTGACCCAGCCTGAAGATCACGGCTCTCTCGTGCTCTCTCACTACCTGTAAATAGAAATGATAGCCTTCACTCAAACAGGACACGTGAATGGAAGACATTGATGGCTGAAGTGTCCAATTGACATCTAACACAACTGCTCAGCTTTTTATCAAATAATGTATATAATATCGTACAAGGTAGTCAGAGTTGATTTTGCTGTGTACTTCAGCGCATTGTATTAGAGATGAGATGAAAATGCTGACTCTGACCCTATAAAATAGTCAATTTACATGCTACGGAGCCTCAGTGTTCACTCATTGTGAAATGATGAAATTTTGTGTATCCAGCCGTTCCACAACAAACCGGGCTACTGAAATGGATTCAAGCGGTTTCCTTCACTGCAGCTTGGACAAATGAATATGAAATTCTCTCTTAATAAAAAAGCAGAGTTCATTTTTTGGTGTTAAACATAAACTTCATCCTTCCATCAACATCCACACCCTTTACTTCTTCATCACAGACGGCATATGTAGGTTATCCTTTACTTAATTCTTTAACTCATTTCAATTGAAGACATCACACTCATTTTTGTGAAGAAGGTTATTGTATGGTATCGTGTGTCTATTTGGTCTGAGGAGTTGTTCGTACTTTGACACAGAACCAGATGGAAAGAGGGAGGAAGAGGAGAACCAGAGCCAAGACAAAGACCATCAGCAGCCACTCAAACACTCCCAGGCTCTTGCGTTTCAGACCTGCAGAGACCCACAGTGGTTAATGTGACGTATTCCAACAAAGCTGTAAAAGACATTTTTACATCCATAAATGGACCAAAAGCTTTAGTTAACTCTAAGGATCGCTATAAATCACAGATTTACTTATGCTATGTCAAAACCCATAAGAGAAACAAACTCAAAACTCAACATAAAAATGCTATAATGGAAATAGAAATAAAAACCAATGAAAAATAAAAACACCATGAAACTTTCCTCCACAACACGACCAGGTGTTTCCTGAAGCTTGGACTCACCGTCCTCCTGTTCCGCTGCCTCCAGCAGCACCAGGTTCTCCTCCTTGACCTCGGCGTCTCTCACACTGTCTATGTCCACCACAGTAGATTTCAACTTCACCTCTGTGTCCTGCTCCGCCTTCACCTCGTTTGTGTCCGGCTTCTCCTTCTGCAGCCTCCCCTTCCTCCCTGATGGTGCTTCAGGGAGCCGAGCTGCCCTGGGTGCCCTTTGACGTTGACTTCTTGGCGGCATTAAGGCTCCCCTCTCCCTCTCCTTCCCGGGCATCACTCTGGATGTCGGTGGGTGATTGGGCTGGACGTTGAAGGACTTCTCCATACTGACTGGAAGCTCTGCAGCAAGCAGCATAGGATTAATAGATGTTGGGATGTTTAAAGGCCAATTGGTTGGTGGAGGAAAGAAGAAATTTTGGGACTTTTCCTACTGGGAGTTTGTTCCTCTGGCTGGAGGTCTTTAAGTGAAGTGAGTGCCGCTGTCTACTGTGGTAATGAGACTGTGGGAGTTGGACAGCAGTGGGAGTGCCACTTACCACCGTGTCTGTACGTTCAAGTCATTTCAAGTCAGTGTACTTTAGTGAGCAAGGCATTTAATGTCTTTTTTTTTAAAGTAGTGTCTTCAAAAACCTGAAATATATATATTTTTTTATATTGTAATATTGTGAAAAACATCAAAATATGGTAATCAAGGGAAGCTCACGTCTTGGTCTTCAAGCAAAGAAAAATATCATGTCTACCTCTTTTTCAGAAAATTAGAGAGCCTTTGTTAGACGTAAAATGAAAGCATTGCTGGATACATTTATTTCAACAATATTACATTTTTATTTATTTGCATTATTCTTTGTCAATATTCATCCAAAAGCTCTAACAAGGGCAAAGAAATTGCAGCCGTATAAATTTTTTTTCCCCTGTTCATACTTTCCAATGTTTTCACTAACCATTACAGCTTAGAACCGCAAATGTTCCGCTTATGAGAGTCCCCAAGTATAAAATGGGCCATGTATACCTGAAACATATTTCTATATAAGTAGCCCACTAAAGTTACAAAGTTACAGACATAAACTGGTGCTGAAAGGCTTAGGTTTTATACCTCTGAATAATGCATAGAGCAGGATATTTTAATATGTTTCATGGAGAACATGCACGCAAATGGCATTAAAAGTTTTATAACCTTAAGTTAACTCTTTGGGTCCATTGCATTTCTTCCCTGGTAAAAAAATAACAGTACCATCCAGATGTGGAATCCAGCATTGAGGGTTTTACTGTTGAGACTAATTGTGTTAGTGGAGCTCAGGGAGTCACCTTGTGTCTTCGCTGGGAATGTGCAGACTCAGTCCGTGAAAGAGCTGATGTAGTTTGTTCTGTATTTTGACAGGGAGAGACGCACAGCATCCTCCCTAATGTGTCCTTAATTAAACTGAATATTCTTTCGGTACCCCACCTGAAGCTGAAGGGAAACATGTTCACAGTTTAACCATGTTCAGTCATTTTTTTTTTAGGGCCCGAGCGCCGATTGGTGCGAAAGCCCCATTGTTCTTCAAGGAATTATTGTTCCGCGTTATTATTATTCTCTGTAAACAACTGCATTTTTGGAAGGCTTTATTTTAGTGGAGTTGCTGCAGACGTTCTTAGTAGATACTAGATATACATGTTTTCACGGGGGTCTGCAGTGATATTAAACATCTTCCTGTAATGTGTTTCAGGGACATTTCAGGGAGGAGAAACAATAAATAAGATGTTCAGACAGAAAAATGTATGTAATGTTATGTGTTGTAGACTAACAGAGAAAAGCATGCTGACCAGAACAGGTGACCCCTCACCTGGTGCCTCCTAGGAAACGCATTTCATTTGAGATCATTAAGTTAACCTGATATGGAGAGGACATACATGCCAGTGTTCAAGAAAAAGGTCAAGGTACACCAACAAGTGTGCGATTCTGTGCTAGGTTATGTTTACAATAATACAACATATATATATGCCATATCATATTACTTATATATAGGTCGTATTATCAACTATTAATCCTAAGGGGTAGATGAAAGGCTGTGGTTGTGAATGAAGGTGTAGACAACTGGGTGTGGTTGTGAATAAAGGTGTA
The DNA here is from genome assembly GCF_029030835.1 of Brachyistius frenatus. Lineage (NCBI taxonomy): Eukaryota > Metazoa > Chordata > Actinopteri > Embiotocidae > Brachyistius > Brachyistius frenatus. Next base: position 3,322,288 of record NW_027210640.1, on the reverse strand, counting down.
GACAAAAGGCTGTGTTTGTGAATGAGAAAACCAAAAGGTCACAGGAGGGGGTCTGCAACCTGTGGGGTCGCATACTGTGGTTCTTTGAGGCATTAACAGGAACAGACTCCAGGGACTCCAGGGGGTGAAGGAAGACAACCACCACCTCCACCAACCAACAAAGGACACATCAATACACATGACTTTTTGGTGTCTGGACTATAAGAAGACTGGGTGAGGGAAAGTCAGGAGATCAGAGAACTGACACATACTCTGTTGAGGTCAGGGAAGCATAGTCTGGACCCCAGAGCTCTGTAAACTGATTATTCTGGTGCTGTTAAATAAATATCTTGAAGCCTGACATCTTCTGCTATTGCCTCATTAAAGAACACGCAGGACTGGGGGCTGACACATATTGGCTTTGTACTAGCAGGAGCCTGAGTCCAACACCAAGTCAAATGTAGAAGTGGTTGTCGAAATCACCGTGCGGTCTTTTTTTTTTTTTTTTTTTTTTTTAGAGCGGGTCACGTGCTTCTGCAACGGACGGTCCGAGTCCGTTGTGCTGCCGCAGAAACGAAGGTTGGCGAAGTTTTTATTCGTTTTAAAATTTTAAACTTAACTTGGCTGCAAACTAACTGAACCGGCGTTGTGCTTTGATGTAAACTTGATCTGATGAAAGGTTTTTCCGAACACGAGTTGCACGTTGACAAGGGTCCTTTTTGTTGTTGTTGTTGTATTTTTTTTTTAAATTTTTTTTAAAGTTATTCACATTCGTGCTGCCGTCCAACAACGTGTTCGGAGGTCTGCTGGCGACAGGTGTGGAGGAGAGCCGAGGTGACGCGGAGACCGGGCCCGGACACCGCGGTACGATGGCGTAAAGATACCGGGGCGCTTTCGGTAACGTAACGCTTCGTCCACCGAGGAAAACTTTTGTTTTGTTAATCAGCTTGACTTTTTACTCAAACGGAACTTGTGCTACTTTTAACCAGTTACGAGCCTTTGGTTACGGCAGCCAACCACGGCGGTGCCTCCTCCTGTTTATGTTGCTTACGTTGTTATTTAAAGACACGAGTCCTCCTCATGCTACGGGCCTAACCTGTAACCTTGCGTGGTGAATTGGGTCGACTACCTCTTTGCGTTGGTCTACGTGTCCCACGCAAACATGCCGCCCCCACCCACACCCACACACACACCCACACACACACCACACACACACACACATCTGGCCCTCACAGTGCCACCTGGTGCTGGTATGTTTGAATGATAATAATAAACTTTTATTTCATACAAGAAATGCAGCTCAAAGTTCTTTACAGCAAGAGCATTACATGCAGTGTTTCCACATAAAGAAAAAAAAATAGATATAAAAGAAGATTTTAAAAAAAAAAATATAGAAAAAATAACGAGACGTATGAGAACAGATTAAAAGCATAAGAACGGATCGAATGCATAAAATTAAACACAAAATCAAATTAAAATATAAAAATGGATTTCTTCCATTTGTCCTCTTGCTGTGTTCTCCAGACATAAGCAGGCAAGATGAACCAGGAAGATGTGTTGGCAAAGCTGAAGAGGGATGTTCGCTCTTTGCTCATTTCATCTAAGTTGGGGCTGGACCCTGATAAGCTCAGGGGAGACTATGTCACCATGTTGGGGCATCCGATGCCCCTGAAAACCCTAGGCTTCAAAAACATCATGGATATGGTGAAGGAGATGTCCGACGTGGTGTCTGTTCACCGCCAGGCAGATGGTAGCTTGCTCTTAAAAGGTAGAGTCTTTTTTTTTTTTTTCATGTTTAAAATAGGCGGGGTCCAAATTTCTCATTCCTTCAAACACGTGAACACGTCTGGATATTTCATGCTTTCACCTCTTGTATCTTCGTCGCAGCTGTTGGTGACGAGTCCACCCGAAACATTGAGGAGCTGGTGGCCAAGCAGCGCGTGTCTAAGAAGGTCAAAAAGGGAAGCGGGAACCACGCCTCGCCCTGCTACAGTAGCCATGTGCATCCGCCTGTGGTCCTCCCGAGAAGAGGCTGCGCTCCTCCATCCCTCCCTGCCCAGCTGAGAGCACAGCTTCGTGTCCTGCTCTCCCAGGTATGACTTCCAAGACATCCTGTCAAAGTTCTTATGTCATTATATATTGTTTCTCACTAAGATGCGTTGTAGGTATTATCCATAGTAAGCGGAGCTTTTTAAGCCAGAAGTTGTTTTTTTTTAGTTTTTGAAGTTTACTCTGTATAAGCTTACCCTGATTACTGAAATGGGATAACTATCAACGAAATGAGAGCTGAGATTATTGTGAGTATTGTTTTTTTTTTTTATCTTCATAATGCTTTGCAGTTTTCAAGCAAACCCCCTGAATAAGAGAAGTTGATGCATGACTAGTGTTTCTAAATTTGTTCTGGTTGTATTTTTTTTTTTTTTTTTTTTCGAACAAATCACGTGATGCTGTCATTTGGAGTAATGATGCGACACATCTCCCAGGGTCCAATTAGGTTGTCTGACCTTGAGACCTGTTTCTCCCGCTGCTTCGGCTACCCGCTGCGTTCCCACAACTATGGCTTCTGCTCCACTGGAGAGATGCTGGAGGCGGTGGCGGACCTCATCGTCATCCAGCAAAGCAGGCTAGGCTCAGTTCTGAGGCTGAGGGAACACAAGATGCCCAAGCAGCTGCTGACACCGGTCAGCTCGCCATTGAGGACCGGAGCAGTAAAACCCAGACCTGAACGGCGGGCCTCCACACGGCCACACGTTCTAATTCAGATGCCAACAAACCCCTCAGGTGTGTTATTAAGGAGACGGATTTATGTAGGCGGTAAATGCATCGGTGTCCGGAAACTTGTTATCTTGTGCTCTCCAGCTAAAGTTCCAATCAAGCAGAGTCCTCCGAACCAGCGGTCCACTGACGCTACCTTTGACCCTGTCCCTTATGAGCCAACAACCGTCAGTAGCAATCCAGGGATGGTTGAGGAGAACCCAAAAGCTAATTCAGTGGACTGCCAAGAGGGTCAGCTCTTTCAAAAACGTGTCTTCAAGGTTTGTTTTCATTTAAAAGCAAACTTGGTATCTGCCAATGAACACAGCTGCTTAATACAAGACATGAGAACATATAGGAACATGTTTTCAATAATCCATTATCTTCAGGTCTTATTGTATAAACTGGACACATAAACAAATTTGTCAGATGACAGCTTACAGAAAACTAGTATCTATAATAAATATTAGAAGCAAAAGAACATTGGTGAAATTGTGGTTTAACTTTTAGACTCTTGTTTTGTCAAACCTTCAGAAAGTAATTGGTCAACATTCGTTACGACATAGGACTGCAAAAATACAACAAATAGTTTCACCTCACAGAATTATGTCAGCTGCGAGGAAAAAGGTCGTCTGCTTTAAGTCCAGTTATCTTTTTTCTTTGCACTTAAATTCCAAATCAGCTGGAGGAGGAGTTGCGCCAGCAAATCCTGGAAAATGGAGTTGCTGGCACCATTAGTCAGGAGCTGAAGGACAAACTGCAAAAGGTCAGATTCCACACCGGTTTATAAGCATATGTCTTAGGGCTCTGTTTTGGTAATGCAAGCACAACAACAAACACAAGGCAGTCAGCAATTGGCGCTCATCTTGTGGGGGTGTCTCCAAATGGACGTACATTTTGGTTAATGTATATGTAGCAGCACAAAGTGCAACGGGGCTGGGTGAAGTGAAGTAGTCAAAAGGTGCGGCGATTCAATACATTTACTCTCAGCCCATCACCTCACTGGTCTCCTTGCTCTCAAACACCTGTCAATCACAGTGATGGATGTCAGCAACAGCTAAAGAAATGCAGCACTGCTGTAAAATATGATATGGTTGTTGTCTGACTGGCACAGAGAGGTGCAACAGAATGAGTGCTTTAAAAAAAAAAATTATTATTACAATTTTACAATGATGACAATAATGAATATATATGTTGGCGAGGCAATCACATCAGTCCTACACTATTTAAACTACTTATTTTGGTCTTGTAATGAAACCCTTTGCATGTGAACAACCCTCTGCAGGTCGTAGCTCAGACGACTGGTGGAATATCAGTTCATGATCTGCCTGCTGAATACAAGGTAAATAAAAGAAGTTGTCCTGTACATTTTGCTCATATATGAATTTTAAACAAGGTAGTCATGTGACTGGGAGCCAAAAACCTCATTCATCAGAGGAACTTGATCCAGGATTTTCAGAACCAGTGAAGTTTAAATTATTGGCTTCTCTGTTCTTGTTTTGTTTTTCGATGTACATTGCGGATCTAGAAAGTAGCCATTAAGTCACTAATTTACAGTTACTCTGCCTGCCCCTCTTGGCTATCTGGAAGACGATCAGTTTCAGGCTAAAACTGTAGAGCTCAGATAGTCACGAAAGATGGATGATGGATCTTGTTGGGAATCTCGCATGTGGCGCTTTTTTTGCCCCTTAGAGGTTTTTTGGAGAGGACTTGCCTCTGCTTGAGAGCGGCTTTGTCAGTGTCACAGAACTGGTTGGTGCCATGAGTGACATATTCCACCTAAAGCCAACAGAAGGTGACAACGGACAGCACTGCATTATCATGTACATGCAGGACAGTGACAACACAGAATCAGGTGTGTGTGGGCATATGTTCAAGTAACAGTAGTCTTTCATCTACGCAGGAAATTCATTTTTCTTTATTTTCTCGGCTCAAAAGAGATTGAGAGTTGGAATGATGGTGGGAAGTCGAGAAGGAGCTACTACTTCAGCGGTGGATGTTCTCCTTGGGAGGGTAAACTGGAAGGAGACGACGACGATGGTGATACCCCAGGAGAGGACCAGAAGGAGAAGCTGGAGACGAGTAACATTTCCACGACCAATGAAATGGTTCGGCAACATCTTTTCATCATATTGTGTCACCATACTCAATTCCAAAGACAATCTTTCAGAGAGAGAGTGATCAGAGTCTCACGTGGTCTCAGTACCCACAGTAAAATATAGATTTTTATCTATGTACAAGTTGGACAACACTGACATCTCGCACTAGGTAAAAGTGCTACAGATTAATACTAAATGCTGAGTGTATTGCATTTTATTTGTCTTGCCTGTAGATGGCTGGGATGTACCCGACCATTCAGGTGCACTGCAGCCCTATTGTCCCCCCGGACGCCCTTCGGAGTCAGCGACTTAAACCACCGACGCGCCACAGAGCTCGAGAGCTGGTGGAAGTCTTGGTGGAACATGTGGAGTCGCCTGGACATTTCTACCTCCGCTTCAGCGAGAGTGAGGAGGCCCGAGCGATGGAGGACATGATGTTAGATCTGAGGTGGTGCACGTGTTAGTAGCAGCAGCTTAGTTTGTTGTCCAAACACTTTTTGTTTCTGTTGTGCCAACTGTATTATGTCCTTCTATATTTACCAATCCATCATGCCTGCTACTCTACGAACCATGACATCTTCTCTCTCTGTTTTGTTTTTGTATCATCCTTTTCCTCTTCCTTTGTCCTTTAGACGATGTTACACCAGTCCTGAGGTGTCAGAGCGCTACCGCCTTCCCGAGCAATTTGTCCGACGGGGTCAGGTCTGCTGCGTGTCACCCCAAGGAATGTGGTTCTACCGGGTGGTGATCCACCAGGTTATCAGCCCCGCGCAGGTTCAGGTGTTCTACGTTGACTTTGGTGATTTTGCAGTGGTGAAGAGGGCCAACCTCAAGTTCCTCAAGTAAGTACCTGTCAAACATTTAAGCAGTAAAACAATACAAGTGCGATGACAGAGCTGATGGGTATGTGTGTCCTGCTGCCCTCCATTCATCTCTCTGTTTCACAGATCCAGTTATTCAGGTCTTCCAGCACAAGCGGTTCCATCAACACTCACTGGAATTAAACCCACAACCGTGAGTCTTTAGTTTATCAAAGAAAATATTCTGTTTTCTGACAATGTGAGCCTTCTTAAAAATAACCACACCAACTTCTTCTCAATGCCACAGTGTCAGCTACATCCAGCTGTTCTGTAGTGCTCTACACAGTGTTTAATGACATGTTTCTGCATGCATTCATCCTGCGATGTATGACCTCATCAGTGGGATTTTCCGAGCACACATCACATCTCTTTAGCAACTTGTTGAGAAATATTCCTTCCTGTGATCTTTGAGAGCAAACTCGATGGGCCTAAAATTTCTCCTGTGGAAGAGACCAGAGTAAAACAATGAATGAGCTTGCAGCTTAAAATGGAGTTATGTGAGACAAAACCTTTATGTGAGGTTAATCATAAAATCAGCTCATTTTCACTGACCAAAGCATAAAACTTTAGTCTAGTCTATTGTGTAGATAGCTTGTGAAAACTGTCCAGCTGCTGCTAACTGCTGTTACCATTTAGTTTTAAGAATAGGACACTTGTGGTTGGTCTCTTACAGGGTATCTGGACTGCTGAGGCCACAGCTTCTTTCCAGCAACTGTGCTCTGATCACACCCTGGTGGGAGCGCTGGATTGTTACGCCGGAGATGTGCTGCAAATCTACCTGTGTGACACACGCACTGAGAAAGACATGTATATCCACACTGCCCTGCTGAGCCAAGGCCACGGGTCAGCCTGCAGCCCTGCAGCAGTGAGCCACACACTAAGATACTCATTATATTTGTACCTTGATAAAAAAACAAAAAAATAATAAAAAAAAAGTTTTTGATGAGCTGGCAGGTGTAAATAAAATGTGTAAATGTTAAAGCTGGACCATTTGCTGAGCCAAGGCCACGGGTCAGCCTGCAGCAGTGAGCCACACACTAAGATACTCATTATATTTGTACCTTGATAAAAAAATAAAAAAATAAAAAAAAAAGTTTTTGATGAGCTGGCAGGTGTAAATAAAATGTGTAAATGTTAAAGCTGGACCATTTATATGGGCAACAATTTTTTCAGTGTCCTATATCACCGTACTGCATAATCCAGAGTGGTAATTATATTAGTTACATGTATCATTATTATTTTGAATTCAAGCTCGGTCGGGAGTTAACTCATTGGTACTTTTCCCTCAGTTGTGTACCCAGGTCACGCCAGTGAGTCTCTACATGGGGGAGGGAATGGTTGACCTGCCAGAGGTGGAACAGGAGATGATTTCGTCCCCCAAACCAGCAGACACTCCTGAGCAGTCCACACTGAAGGTAGCCCAAACCCACTAAGAGGTCACGGTTTTGTTCGAAAAGTTACAGCTGTGGCGGTGGCCTTAAAAGACAGTGTTGACTGATACAGAAATTATCGGATGCAACCCCGCGGTGTTCGGTGCTGGGGTTTTCAAAAGCTGTTCTACCAGTCGACACACAGCTCTTAGGAAGCAAATGCTGCTGTTCGATGTAAAAATCATTAAGCCAAACAATACGTTAGTGTCAGTATTGGGTTATCTGGATGTTTGTGGTGGATTTGGAGCTTTGTCTCCATTGTTTTCTGTATATGAGTGCACTCTCTTTGTCTCATGTCTCTTACCCGGTCTTTTAATGTTGCTGTAAAGCTTTTATTCTCCAATGTCCATAGCTCTTATCTTACCAGCCATACTGTCAATGCAGACAGGCCCACTGCAGCACGCGCGCGCACACACACACACACACACACACACACACACGCACACGCGCCATCTCGCTGAAGGGGGAGTTGCCGTCCAATGCTGCTTAATGTATAGTCGTACTGTTGGAAGGTCACAGCTTGTTGCCAGACAGTAAATAAGATGGCAGCCAATCAGTGGGCTGTTTAATGGATATTGAATTACAAGATTGTCTCTCTTTGTCTCTTTGTTAATGAGTGGTGGGTTGTTAAAACTGAACATACACGACAGGCGACATAAAACACAATCTAGATTTTTTTTTTTTAAATTTCGTTTAATTTATTTGCATGAAGTAAAGTTGGAAACAAAATTATGTAATAAAATTGTCTTTTTCTTGGTGTCCCAGTTTGAAGAGGAACAAATGCCTGAATTGGAGTTAATCAAAGACATTGAAGACATCCCCCACATCGAGGTATGTATGGCGCTTCATCACGTTTTGTTTTTTTGTGGTTCATCATCTGCTGTCTGTATATCAGCAAAAGCTGATTGTCAGTGTTAACTGGGCTGAGTCTCACTCTGATGAGTTTATACATGATCCTTCTGGTAGGTTGTTCAAGATAGGTTGTTGTCTTTGCACCAACCTTCCAGCTGTTTCACCTCTGCTCTGTAGGCCGTTTCATTGTCCTTACTGATGAGTCCCAATGCTGTGGTATCATCAGCAAATTTAATGAACTGGTTTGTGCTGTATTTGGCAGTACAGTCATAGGTGAGCCGAGTGATGAGCAGCGGACGAAGCTGGCAGCCCTGAGGGGCCCCCCGTGCTCAGTGTGATGATGCGTGATGTCTTGCTGGCGCTGCCAACCCGGACTGTCCGTGGTCTTCCTGACAGAAAATTCAAAATCCACTTGTAAAAGGAGGTGTTTTTGGCCAAGGGAGAGCTTCTCCATTAGCTTCTGTGGAATGATGGCATTATAAGCCGAGCTAAAATCAATAGGATCCATAATATCTTGATCATACAGCATTAGGGATAAATCATATGTATCTAAAGGTACCTGTAAAACCTAACTGACCTGTCGTGTTTTGGATTGCTTAGTTTGACCTAATTTATATAAAAGATAGACGGTAACAAATGAATAAAAACTAGTTTCCTTCTATGTTATGTTCAGGGTGATGAGGCTAACCCATTGAGCGCTCTGCCAAATGACCAAACCCTCAGCTGCAGTGAACTGGGCCCGGCCTTGACCAACGAAACGCCTCCTACCAGCACCACAAGCCCAACCTGCAGCCTTCTCGCTCCGCCAGATCTCATCCAGATCAAAGCAACCCCAGCTCTCTGTGAAGCCGACCTTCAAGTGGGAGCACTTCTTTTGTATTTAGTTTTATGGAAGCAAAATTTGTGTCGTATGTGTTTTTTGTCCAACAAAGAAACTTGATTCTGTCCTCAGACAGTGACCAGGTCTCCTCCACTCACTCCATCCAGCGCTGATTCAAGCCGCTGCTTTTCGACACCACCAGAAGTGGACCGGCCCAAGGTCACCCCTCCTTCACTGGTCAAGTCTGACTCTTTAATCCAGAGGATGCTGAGTCTCTACAATCCCGACTGGGGCCAACGGCAGGACATCATGCAGGGTACAGATACACACATAGCGATTTATTATTTAAAAAAAAAAAAAAAAAAAAATAAGAACATGATATGCACATAGAGAAAAAGACAAACTCCAGTCTGCTGAAATGTTAAGAGTAACAGCAGCAGATTCATATAGACATATACTTTGCCTTCATTTGTAGAGTTTGTAGATAGAGTTTGATTCAGGGTCATGCCAATTTCGCAAAAGTTATTTTCCCATATGAATTTGTTGTTGACGGATAACATTTTTATAATCTTGCACTACACCTTGTATGGCACTAGATTTTTTTTTTGTGGAATCCAGTAAACCAGGAGATTTCAACCTTGTCACTCCTATTATTCCTTGCGCGACACTTATTTGAGGGATAATCATGCTCCAGGTTTTGGAAGGGGTGTAAACGGGTAGAATAATGCAGTCAGTTAGCTGTGGGCAACAACTTGAGCCGTGTTGTTTTTAGTCTTTTATTTGTTTGAATTAAAGTACCCAGAATCAGCTGTGCTTTTTAAAAAAAAAATTTTACACGTTATAATATAAACCACATCTTTTACCTTCGAGAAGAGTAGTTAACACGTTCTTTTCATTGTAGAAAGCAAACATTACAGAACAAAAGATGTAATGCACACACAAAGCCTTGTCTACTCCTGCACACACACACACACACACACACACACACACACACACACACACACACACACACACACACACACACACACACACACACACACACACACACACACTAATTTTCTAATAGGATTATACAATGACCTTCATTAACCTGACCATGTACACTCATTCGCTCTGTGTCCGTCTCTGTCTCTCTACCATACACACAGAGGAAAGCCTTCAATGAAATTAGAGTGTGTCCATGGATGCAGAGAGGGCGTATTGATTTCCAGCCTGCTGCTTGCAGTGGTGGATGTACCTGCAGTGAGAACCTGACACAGATTCAATTAGATCTGTTACCAGAGCTATTTGACCCAACGAGCTGCTTCCACTGCGTTTGTCCCGACATCGATACACTGCTGCTCCACCACCATTCCACTTGCACCGTATTAGTGAAGAAAGCAAAGCAGAGTGGATTAAGGCAGATTTATCTCCGCTGTAGCATACACGACACTGCGCGCAGATAAAAACACAAGATAAGAAACGGGAACATGACAGATTAGAGGATTTATTATTGTGTTCTGAAAACGTGCAACTACATCCAGACTGCACAATTTTACAACTTCCTGACGGTATTCCCTGTAGTTCGTAGCAAATTCTTTCCCCGCATACTTTTTTTTTTTTTCTCACCTGTCTTTTGTTTCCCAGCATACCCTGAGACTTGTTTGCTGACTTCCCCCCAAAAAGCTGACATTGCAAAACCTTGACCCCCCCCCCCCCCAAAAAAAAACAAAACAAAAAAAACCCAATATCATCACTTACAATTGCAAAGTCTGCACTTGTGCCTTGTCAAGATGATCTTGTATCTCTCTTGATGCGTCTGCAGCCGAGTTTGACAGCGAAGCAGATTTGTTTCATACAAAAGGGCCAATACTCAGCATGTTGTTGAGCTGCTCCTCAGAGAAAACACTGCAGAATATGAAATAACAAGTGAAGAAAACAATTTCCAGGCTCATTGATTTAAAATTATGGAAATATCTTGAGTAAATTAACATCAGATGAGATTCTGGCCTTTGCTGACCTTCGGTGGTTGAATTTTTGGGCATTTCCTCTTGTTTTATGGTGACAGTAAAGAGAGACATGTAGCAAAAAAGACCAACAGGGTGTTTGTTCTTAGTAGCATAAGAGAGATTCTGCTGTGACCTGAGAATTGCGTAATGAAGGTCAGTGAGGGAGTTATGTCCGGTAATTTACAACGGATTTTTCAACCGCAGTATCAAGGTCACGTTATTTATTCATGAGTCTGTAACTGTTGATGGTGGACGTGGTAACCTTGTACTATTTCACAGAATAGTAATAGTAAATATGAAATTGTTGTTAAACGTGTGTTTGATTCTGTTTCTCAGGTGGACCTTTTTCACCTCTCTGCCTGCGAAACTCTGGCATTGTGTTTCCTCTGTTTGGGTCAGGTGGGTCACACATCCTACGCTCTTCTCTCCTCCCCCAAACCAACCGCTCGAATCAATCCGAACGAAGATAAAGGAGGATTTATCCCCTAATAAATTCTCCGCTAATAAAATAATCTGACGGTCTGAGAATGCAGTTGACAAATTGTTCAACTCTATGTTAGGCTTTGTTTAATAGTTTGATACGAGTGTCATTGTAACACTTTTCTAACAGTTATGTTTATTGGTTTTTTTTTTTTTTAAGGTTTTATTTACCTATACATGTTTCTGTTTTGATGGGATTAAAACATCTCAAATGCTGTTACAGTGAAAAACGAAGAAAACATGTAAGTCATGACGGATGTAATTTTATTTTGGAAAATAAATCTTATTTGATACAATGTTTTATCATTTCAATTTGGATGTCATTTTTAGCAGGGGATCATTCTTTCCACAGTTTGTCTTCACCTCATTTGACACAATGTGGGACATAAATATGAGGGTGTCAATAACATATCAATAAGTTGCGAGACTGCTCCTTGTTACGTGTGAGCGATGCGCGGCATCGTGAAGTGCACGGAGCTGGAGGAAGGTATTACCCTAATGAGGTAGTGTTACAAATTTTGTCACTTGATTGAAATCAGCACTCGAGTTACACACATTTTTGTCAGCACTGGTCCAGACACATCTGCGATTTCACCCTGGACATTACACCGGAGGGCGCAAATCAAGTTTTGTTTCAAACTCTGGAAATTAGCAGCAGAGACTCTTGAAAATGCTTCAGAAAATCTGCGGCAGTAAAGCGATGAGCCTGGAGAGGTGTTTTGAGTGACATTTGTGTTTCCCTGGGGCGGAAGGTTGTTGTCCTAAACTGGAAAAGCCGCATCAGGTCAGGCACACAACTAGGTGGGTTTCACAGTGACATTCACTGGGTTGTGAATTCATCCCCGAGGGTCAGACTGTCAACGCTTCTACTGTGATGTGAGTCATCTGAGGGAAAATATTAGCCGCAAATGACCTAAACAGTGGCGCGACGGCACTTTATCCCAACATGACAATGCGCCCGATCACAGCCCTTTGAAGATGTCTTGCCCACAGCAAGACAATCGTTGCTCCCCACCTCTCCAACTCCCAACGACGTATTTCTGTTCCCCGATAATTTGCCACAAGCTTTGATGAGCGCTGTCTGCTCAAGTTTCAGGTACGTAAAACATTGCAGACGCACCCAGACCACTGCTCTGAAAAGCTTGTGTAACTCGGGTGCTAATTTTGATTATATATATATATATTTTTTTTTTAACTTGGAATACTTACTCATTAGGGTTACACCTTCCTCCTGCTACGTGCTCGTCACAGTGCTGTGAACTGTTTGCGCGCAACAGGAGCAGTCTCGGAAATTATGGATCCACCCTCGTATGTAGACACACAATGCTTAACATAAAGACAAAACCTTTTAGCTTCGTTTTGTTGAATATTTGGACAATTCTCATTGTTGGAAAATGATTACAGAAAGAATATAAAACCTGTGAGAAGAGTACATTTTTAATTAAAGCCACACACAGAAAGTGCCTACAATGCATTGCACACAGTTCCCTTTGCCAAGTCTCTCCTTGTAGAATCCATTCAACAAAAAAAATACAAGAAGCAGCCTAATGTTTGCAGAGAGAAAAGAAGGTACTGATCATATACTGTAACATTGGCAGCTGTTGTAAACGCAACATGTACACCTGATACACCTGAACATCTGTTGAACTGGGAATATACCACCAGGAAAGTTGGGCGTTTTTGAGAACTCTGTGAAATAGGTTTGACGTCACTTGACGTGGCAGCGTTTGTGGTGAAAGGATGAAATGTACTTGCTCCTAAAATAAGGCCAAATAGCCAGACCTCCTGATCCTTATTTCACCCGTGTGTTAGTTTATATGGATGATGAAGTGGTTGTTTGTCTCTTTTCTGTATTTTTTACAGCAGAAATAGAGCACATTTTCTGGGGGCAAACATGTTGCCTGTTTGTGAACGCTCTCAACTAGGAAGTGGGATGTTCCCAAATGGGAACTTTCTCAAATCCCAGCTGCCTGAACTGAAGATAAGAGCAGCCTCACAGAGCCTTTGGTGTAGCTGTAGTCTTGTTTTCATGCTGAATACGGCAGGAAATTTTAAGAGCACCAAAACATATTGCATCTTGGTATTGTTACCTTTTGAACTTTGGTCTTTTCAAAAAGGACAAAAAGTCAACATCTTTCAGTTTCTTAAATGTCTCAGTCTGTTTTGTAATTTCAATGTTGTTGGTCCTGTAATTCTGCGGCTGTAGTGTCTTGCTCCTCCTTGGCTCCGCTCACCTCATCAGGACAATGTCACCATAACGTTCAGCATGGCACTTAATCCTTACTTCGCCTCATCCTGCTGACTCACTCGCACTTCTCTGGATGTAAAGTCTTTTTGCACTCTTCCAATGCTGCTGCACGTGAACAGCAGCAGCTCCAAACTGTGTTCAGAAGGAATACAAATAATAAAGAAACCAAGAGATTAGCACACAGGTCGAAAGAAAGAACGCAACATCTCTCAAGGACGCTAATTGCTGTCAGTCAAAGCGGTTTAGTAATCAGAGCCAACAGTTATTGGCGCCTTCTCCTTCGCTTCATTTTTAATGTGGTAAATACGGTAATAATATAATGTATGTGTTCTTCTGAAACCGTCGGAGAGGCTCGAACTTGAAGCTGGAGCTCGGTTTGCTCTGATTCATGAAGGTCAGAGCGGAATGTGGAGTCCTGAATCATTGTCTGCATCCTGCTGGGCTCCCCGACCTTTACTGCCTCAACCAATTAGCTTTTTAAAAGGCTCATAACGAGAATGGCTCTTCCTCTCACTCAAACTCAATATAGAGCATTAACCTACATACTGCACGCACACGCACATTTATTTCTTTGACAACACAGCTGTGCAACTTATAAACTTCATCATACGTGATGTATAGGAATTTTGTATACAAACACTTGTCCTTGTTTCGTTACATCATAGACAAACTTTATCTCTAATTTTGCATCCCCACTCACAATCACACACATTCATTTTTTTGGTCAGTGTACTGCATAATAACCCCGAAACAAAAACACATTCTCACTTATATTTTAGGACACATTTCAAAGTGACAAGCATTTGCCTGCATACACTGAGCTTTGCCTCATTTTCAAACATTCACGCACATAATCAAACACACAACACTCATTTATTAACACCAGCACACTGCAAAAAGCAAAGACGTGAACGCGCACACATACACACACACACACGCACGCACGCACTCACACACACACACACACACACACACACACACACACACACACACACACACACACACACACACACACACACACACACACACACACACACACACACACACACACACACACACACACACACACATACATACTGCAAGACTTCGCTTGTTTCAAGCTCCATTAGGGTGTTTGTGTGGGTGGAGGAGGGTGAAGCTCGGCAAGACAGACGCTCGGTAAACCTTATTAAGGAGGGAAGTAATGCGGTTGCAGCTGAATTAGCAGCCAACAGCAGCAGAGCATCTGTGTGCTGAATGAAGCATGACGATCTCATGGTTTTGATTTTAAGTCGAGACCTGAAACCAGACTGTTTTTTTTCCACAGGCTTTTGGTTTGGTGGTCAGGTGAGAGGTAGTATGGATAATTTAGATGTCTGTCGCCACATATTTACATCCATATTTGGAGCATTTTGTTGAGGCTTGATGATGGTGTTCTTTTAGAAAAATTTAGGTAGTGTTTGAATTAGTGAAAAGAAAACCCACAATCCTTAACCACAGAGTCATTTCTTTACTGTGGTGTAACATTGGAATTAGAAAGTTGTCAGCAGGGTCAAAAGTAACAAAAACATTTTATCGCAAATAATTTCTGCTTTTGTTTGTTGTAGAAGTTTTGATAGTATAAAAGTTAATTTTCTAAATTGTTTTGCAGATTTTAGTTTTTGTCATGACCCCTCAGGTGGATGTTGCGACTCTTTGGAAGGACCTGGCCCCTAGATTGACAACAACTGAACCATATTAACTATCTGTATAATGTTAGCTAGCTTAGTAGTTAAATATCCATTACAAACAACTACAAGAATACAATTCTACAGTCCATTCATGGGATTTATAATAATGTCCAAACCTAAACTGAAATCTTCTTTTGTTTAATAGCTTTTACATGGTTTGTGTTTCTGAATGTTAATGTGTGTGTGTGTGTGAGAGCGGCCTGTGCATGTGAATTTCTATTCTGTATGTAAATGAGGGAGTATTGCGTCGCACCCACAAACTGAAAAATAATTTCTGGAAGAGAGGAGCCTTTCATTTTTATTCCTGTGTTGAAAGCCTTATCTTCTGTATTAATTTCAGGACGACTGGAGGAGAGAAGCTTTATTCTCCTGCTCATCCCTCAGGGCTCCGGCTCTGTTACTTTTACATACACAAACAGATATACCAGCAGAATGAGCACCTTCATTGAAGCTTTATATGACACACTTTAAGTTTCCTTTTTCCTGATATGGACTCAAAACAAACTGTACGTTACTCACCAGTGCCTTTGCAAGAATTTGTCTTGTTGAGATAACCCACATAAACAAACACATCAGGGCCTTATGGAAGACAGAGTGCAGTCGACGCCGTTCAGCTTACATAAGACTGTGTGGTTTGAACTATAATCTGTGTATATTAAATGGGCTCTCATATTAAATAACCAGTGGCATTCCTTAGCTCTGTAAATGTATGGTCGTAGTTTTAAATATATTGGAGAGACACTCACCTTTTACTGATCATAAGTTGTTCCAATAGAACCACTGAGCTCTACCGTCTTCTGTGGGAGTCTGAGTTGATCATGTATTATATGTTTGGCTGTTGCTCGTAGTTTATTATCTTTTTTTGCATTATGGCTTTATTCATAAGAAAGAACACCCCTCCTTAGACTCTCAGCTCTGACCTCTGCCAGCTTCAGTGTGAGAATTTATGACTGTGTGAAATAATGGGGGCCTTGAAGAGACCCTGGGGAGGAGAGCAGGGCTGCCTGTTGGAAGGATGGAGGTAGAGAACAGAAGAAGGCTAATGCTGTATTGCATTTCTGTTTCTCGTAGTTGCTGCCGCCCCTATGACCGCATATTCTGTTTAAATGTTTTGGGGTCTTCGTTTCTGAGTGTTGAGTCCTCCTCTCTTACAGTTACTGGTATAAAGTCCTACAGCAGAGCAGCTCAGAGGAGACCATTTTTCCCAGTGCAGTTATATTAAATAAGCCTCAGAAAAGCTACTCCAGATGTTGGTGTGCCACCGTGTATAACACCAATATAAACTCTAGTGTCAGGAGGGAGGAAGGGAGGAAGGAAGGAAGGAAGGAAGGAAGGAAGGAAGGAAGGAAGGAAGGAAGGAAGGAAGGAAGGAAGGAAGGAAGGAAGGAAGGAAGGAAGGAAGGAAGGAAGGAAGGAAGGAATAAAGGAAGGAAGGAAAAAAATGAGTTGGTGCTGTATTATTATTGTAACAAGGAATTAAACACATGAGCTATAGTCAGTCTATATTCACATATTCTCGTAGTGAGCATGGTGGAAACATACAGAGCAGTTGTTGAAATTAAATGTCAGGAAGTATTAGGAAGACCAATCGTTTTGCACATCCATTATTCATATTCAAGTCCATACAGGCCCCTCAAATCACCTGCTTCACTTCCTGTTGTTCTCCACCTGGATGCAGATGTGGCCGGTATTGTTTGCCAGCAGCTGCAGCTGAGCTCCAGACTCAGTTAATATGCGATGGCACACACTGACAGTTCCATTAAACCGTATTTATGGCAGCCACAAATAATTGATATGCAGATATGCCAGGCTGTTCACATTCACAGAATTGTTTTTGGTCCAGCAGTGCAATGCATCAAACTGCCATGCTCAGTGACAACAGAGACAATACGCACCATCACTGGATATAGTTTTTCCCCACAGACCCCTCCCCCTCTCTCTGTTGCTCATCCTGTCTTTCCTCCTCCAAAGTCATCATTTCCTTACCCCAGCCTCCTGCTCTTTGTCTCGTTTGTTACTCTCTATTTGAACAAACACTCTACGATAGATACTAAAATATACATATTAGCACATGAGGTAGAAAGGTATACAATATGTATAAATGCTTCTGTGAGGAGTGTTTGCCCTCCAGTAAGTGTGCTGTAAATGTCTGGAGTTAAACCCCTCTCTGCTCACGCTACAGTCAGTCCCTGTGGTGCATTACACAGGATTTGTACGACAAAAGACAGTCAGCTATACAACATATCTGGGATGAACAGGCTCAGATCCATTCATATAGATGACGTCCAGCAGCTTCAGCGCTGTAACTGTCAGCAGCACGACTCAACCTTCTTTTGAGCCATTTGTTACATACAGCTTCAGGTTTCCACCAAAGAGAGTTTCCAGGAGAAGGACAGTGTACAACTTGACAACTGTGGAGTTCCATAAAAGCCAAATAAAAGGTCTCAAAAGTGACACAACAGTGATATTGGATAAGCATTATGTTTTTATAAACATACGTCCGTCCGTCCATCCTGTTCTCATGACCACATCTCAAAAACTCCTTGATGGAATTCCCTCAAATTTGGCACAAATGTTCATTTGGTGCCAAGGATGAACTAATTTGATTTTGAGGGTCAAAGGTCAAGGTCCCACTGGCCTCATTTTCATCCCTTTTTTTGAGCACGGTATCTCAAGACATCTCAAGGGAATTTCTTCACATTTAGTACAACGTTTCACTTGGCCTCAAGACTGAGCTGATTACATTTTCAAAGGTCAAGAACACTGTGAACTCATATGTTCACATATTTGTTCATCCCGTTCTCATGAACGCATTATCTCAGGAACACCTTGAGAGAATTTCTTCTAATTTGGCACAAACATTCACTTAGACTGAGGGATGAACTGAAAAGACTTTGGTATTCAAAGGTTAAAGGTCAAGTTGTGACTGTGACCTCACATCTGTCCCTTGTTTACTTGGACTCAAGGATGAATTGATTACATTTCAAACATGACAAACAGGACTTTCAACTGCAACATGACTGGTTGGCTGATGCATACAGCTGCAAGGCGGTAATTCTAGCTCCTGATGATGTACCTTTGCAGGCTTTATCAAACTGTTACCCACAACACAGCCTAGGGTGGTTTGAAGTCAAGTTTGAGTCAAATGGTTTGGGAATCACAACCTCTGACTCTGTGGGGATGGTACTCTATCAAAAAAGAGTAGTTGGAAGAAAATTGTTGCCTCCAGCGAAGTTAAGAGTACCTGAGTGTCTTGTTCATGCTTGAGGGTAAGAGGTAGCGAATATAAAGTTAACAGGCAGGTTTGTTTGTTGCTGTTGGTGACAAATTTCATTCAATGAAAAAAGGTATTCCCTAAAAAAGCGCCCAGTATCAATACCAGTTCCAGACGACGCTAGATTGCCGATGACGGATCATTTACTATGTTCTTGAATCATTTATGGTGATTTGTTTGTAGAAGTTGCGTATCTGCACTTAGAGTTAGTATGGATAGATATTGATGTTAACTGGCTATGTGTAATGGATCTCATACCAGCGTTGTCTCTCTTCAGTTCGGTGATGAAACGATATATTTAGAGAAAGCAGCACTGAATGAAGAGCAGACAGAGCTACAGGTCACCTGATGAATGGCTTTGCTTACAGCCAACAACGTAATGCTTAGTCGTGATCTATCATCACACACATGCTTCCTCTCTCCTTCCCGTCTCTCCCTCGGTGTCCTCTGTTCATCTTTGTTTCTCTTCCTGCCGTGCTGTCTTCTTTTTTCTCGTCCTTTTTTACTGTCCTTTGTGTACCCGGTTCCTTCATCTGCTTCTTTTCCCACTGTTGCATCTTTTTTTAATTACTCCTTCCTTTTCCTCTATCCCTCTCTTCGTGGTTTATCTTCGCAGAGACAGAGGAAATTGAAATGCTATCAGTAATCATTCTGTTTACCTAATTATATTCTAAAGTGATATTGACCAGCTGGAAATTAAAGCACTGAATATTGTACAACATGATAAGTTGTAAGAAACTATATTGGGAGGATAGAGACATTGTCCTTGGTTCAGTTGAACTTGTAGGTGTTTTTTTTTTGTTATAGCGAGATCATTTTAGGCACTCTGAGAAAGGCTAAATGTAAAAGAAGAGGCACAAATTGGACCCTGCTGGTGAAGCACGTTGCCAGGTGGTAAAGATGAGGGTTTGGGCTGCTCCATGACTAACAGAAGAAGATCAAGACCTGTCTACATGTTCCAGGTGAAGGTAGCGATGATGGGACACCATCCACATTGGGGAAAAAACAGAAAACCGTCACATTATATATCGGAAAAGGTTTTGAGTACTGTTGACCCCTTAAGTCACTCATATGACAAATACAGTGACAAGAAAATGTATGAGAACCTTATGAATTACCTGACTTTCTATTCAGTGAAAATGTTATTTTCATTGAGTCACAAGTATAGACAAACAAATTGTGCTTAAGCTAATAACACACAAGCAGTTATAACCTTCTGTGTCTTAATTGGACACATGCATTAAGTATTTACATTGGTATTGAAAAAAGTAAGTGAACCCTTGAATTTTAAAATTGCTCAAACCTCCTTTGGCCCCAATAGCCTTAAATTCACATTAGTTGAGGATCAGATCTGCACAATGTTCAGAAGAATTTTTTTATCATTCTTCTTTACAAAACTGCTTTTGTGCCGATTTTCTGATTCTATGGTAGATTTACTTTGATGCTCAGAAACATTGTCCTGCTGCATCACTCGGCTTCTACTGAGTTTGTATTAGTATGCAGTGCCCATACGTAGTTCCCAAAGAATTCTACCTTAGCTTCCATTAGCAGTACTAAACTGATTTGTAAACAACTTTCTCTTCAACAATATAAAGTAAAGTGGCTCCACTGAAATTGTAATGTCCACTTCAATTGATTTTAAACAGTGTTTTTCTGTGTGGATGGGAAACTTACAAATGACATAGAAATTCACGTGAGTGTGGCCCTCCTGAGAGACAACAGTCCTTACACTAAAATACTGGGGATGGGCAAGTCCAGATAAGTATCAAGTCAGAGATGCCTCCCAGCACAGGAAATAACATTAGCTTTGTTGTTACACACACACACACACACACACACACACGCACGCACGCACGCACACACACACACACACACACACACACACACACACACACACACACACACACACACACACACACACACACACACACACACACACAGTGCACTCTTACTCCCCAGGTTACCATAGAGATACTTCTCCATCTGTACACCCTCCCAAACAGGCCATGTGAAAGCTGCTTCCACCATTGTTTCTGGCTTTATGTTCATGCTATATTTCATATCTATACAGTATCAGCTACCGTACTTAGTGGATTTTTTTTAATCAGCAACTGTTGTGTCAACTACTCATTGCAATGTTTTGCAGCCGTACACCCCCCCAGAACCCATCAGTTAATCAACCAGTGTCTGAGGGAACTGGATTTTCTGTTGATGTGTTTTTTTTATTAACAACACTTTTGTGTCTTTGTCTGTTCAGCCATAGCAGCTATCACTGCTTCTGTTAGGTACCTTTTTTTTTTTTTTAATGTAAATTCAAACATGATGTAAAACATTTCTTGCTCAGAAGAGGATCTCAGATAGTCCTTCAGTGTGACAGTGTCTCCTGTTTCCCCTCATCTGTCTTCATATTGAACTTGAGTGAGACTCACACCTCTAGCTCGAGCTCATCACCGTAATGGACTGCTTGTCTGACTGACTGATCGAACAACTAAAACAAGCTCATGTTTAGCATATCTGCATTAAAATAAATGGTTTGAATCAGTCTCATTAATACTCATCACAAATTGTTTTCCTGCTTCCCAACATGTTTTGACAGTGTCAAACCACCACTTTATCTTCTCTTTGAGGGCTTGTTCAATGTTTGAGGTATTTTTCTGTTATATTTTCTGGAATAAATGTCACCCATATCGTCCGGACACTGTGATCTCTGACCTTTCTGCACTTTCTGTGATCTTCGTGCATCAGCCACTGCCAGTCTGGCTAAAATGTAATACTGTAATACTGAGTGCGATCCTGGATGCAAAGAGGGAAGGTCACTGCTGACTGATCCAGCAATCTGAAGCTCAGATCTAGTGTCTGCACTTCCCCCAGTGTCAATACCACCAGTTAAATCAAATACACCCCTAAGATACTGGCAATACCTCTACACCAGCTCGGTCTGCACTGAGGATGCTCTCCTTCTCGTGTCCAGGTGAGCTGGTTGACTTTTTACATGAAAGTATGTGTGAAGGTCTGTGTTTGTGAGGTTTAAGCCCCGCCGGGTGTGGGCTTAAGCATTATGTATTCAGGTTGTTCATACGTTGGTCCTTCCCATTCTTGTCAATGTGATATCTCAGGAATTCTTTCAGGGAATTTCTTTAAATTTGGAACAAACATTCACTTGGACTCAATGATGAACTGATCTGATTTTAGTGGTTAAAGGTAACTGTGAAGTCTTGTCTGTCCCATTTTTGTAAACGTGAAGCCATATTTCTGGATCAGAAGGGGAGATTGTGACCATATATCCTCTTTTGTTAGATACTGGGTTGGTGACACTAATCTCGGGTCTCCACCTTGAAACTGCGGTGATTTTATCTTCTGTGTTGTCAGCTTGAAGATTTGTGTGAAGCATTTTGGAAAAAGTGTATCTTTTGAAGGAGGGAACCAGAGATTATTTTGCATTCACCTTTTCCCCCAAGATATTTCCAGTTGATTTAACATTTGTACCAGATATATTTTCACTATAAAAGGCCTGCTTACTTTCATCAGCCCAATCTTTATCTGTATTTTGTGCAACTAAGGGTAAAATCACTCTGCTGCAGTAAAGGCAGTTTTCTGGCTGACTGAACACAGATGAAGTGAAGCTGTACTGTACTACCAGTCCTCCCTGCAGTTTTCTCTGCGCTGTGTAAATGTGAACTATCGTGACTAAAAGCTGCTGTTTCAGGGGAAGGTTTCTCATCTTCATTATTAGCATTTCATAATTCAGAATCACAAACTCCCTCCCAGACACGTCATTCTCTTATCTCAGAAGTATAATAAGTAAACAGGGCCTGTTTATCATGACCAGTCTGTGTGTAGCTGAAACGACAAAATCATCAACTGTTCAAAAATGTTTAACATAAGCCTCTGAACAGATGGAACTTTATTAAGTTAAATGGCAGTTATTGGAGCAAAAACTTTAGGGGTGACACTGATACAGTGATATGTTTCACCGCTGAAGAGTGTCGGCTCAGAATCCACTTTGTCTAAAGATACCTTGTGTTCCTGTCCTGTTCCTGTTCACACCTCTCACCTCTTTAAGCCAGATGACAACATGAGCTTGCACTAGGAGCTAGACGATGACTTTTTTTCTCTGAAGCAAACCAGCATAAAAACCTACTTTCACTTTTAGCCAAATCTGTGCAGCAGCAGGTTTAAGGCAGCTACTCTGCGGCAGCACACCACTGTAGATCTGTGTAAGCTGATGGGTTTCAACAAAAAGAGTTAAACATTCAACATTTATCAGCAGTATCAAGTAGGGTAAACAAATTATTATCATGCAAAATGAATTCAGTGAATTGTTCCTAAAGAAAAAAGTTTCCTTATGTTTAATGTTTTGCAGCATCTTTTACAAGAGGTTAATTTGTATCTTTCTAAACTCATCCTGCTCCTTTTTGTGGAGGCTTTATGAACACTGCAGCATATGGTGTTGTGTGAACTCTAAACAAGACTCCTTTGACTTTCAGCACCTACATCTTCTCATCTGGTTCTGTGGTTCACTTGTATGAGTGTGTCAGCCCTGTGCAGTCAGCCAGGCCTCCCCTCCCCATTGATATTTGCCTCGAATTGGTTACAACAGTGAGTAGATTAAGGGACCGGTGATTGAGGGCAAATCAATTACTTTAGCTCAGTGGCCTTTATTTAAAATCTTTTTTTTCTGTAAGCCAGGCACTACAACATTGCCCAGACTTCTTCTTTAATCTTGAACCAAGCATCAAAGTTAGATTTTGGTTATATAGTGTTTCACTCTAATGATGTTCACACATATTTAGTTGATTTATGCTTTCATATATCGTGTATAAATCCCCTGGTATACAGGATGTGTCTATGACAGTCATATTTGGACATTATGCGGTTATACTGGATTTTATGATTTGTGGTCTGATGGAGTTCAGTGACTATTCTATAATTTTCTACGAGACATCAAGTGGAACCAGCATGTGTGGGATCACCACAGCCGAGCTCTTGTGATATTAATATTTCCTCTAATAACTGCACCTCATATTTCCACAAATATATTATAAAAGCCCCTGACATGTTCCATATCGCGTTTTTTTCCCCAGGGAGGTTTCGTGTGAAGCGGGGCGGCTCCTCTCCTCCCACCGCCTCCTCCCAGTCCGCCCAGCAGCCGACTCCGTCATTTTGCGTCCGCGTCCCGCACTTGTTGGATGAGTCCTTTTGAATCTCATTGATTTCAAGCCTCCTAGCGGTTGTTTGCCCTCTTGGAGTCGTGAGAAGACCACTGCTGTGTGTGAAGGTGAAAACGTTCTAGCAGGTTACATGCGCGTAAAAAGCGCTCATCCCGGAGCCTTGTCCTCGTCCTTACCTGTTCTTCTGCCCCGGTCGCTACACTGTGTCTATGCTCCGTTTTCCGGCGTCCTCTGTTTGTGGTTGTCTCCACAGCCGTCTAGCTGACCTCTAGTTTGCTGGTACCACAGCGGCAGTGTTTTTTTTCCCTGGCGGCGGTGTGCGCCCTGGACTCCGGCTCATCCTTGGAGAAGTTCCGCCGCAGTCCCATGCACAGCGCTTCTCTGCTCTCCTCCTGCTGCGATAAGGATGCTGGTGTCTTTTCATGGTCACACTCCACAGGATTAGCCCGAGATCAACTAACGGACCATGTAACTAGATCAGGTATGTGCAATGATGAAAATGGGGGGGAATGATTTTCTGTTGTATAACACCCGAGGAAAACGTCGAGAAATTCCTCAGACTGTATATTGTGGGTGGTTGTAGATATGTTTCTTTCATGCTAAGAAGTGGCCCCCATTAAGTTACATGGCAAATATGTCACATAGCCCAGCAAAGAATTGTGTGACCTCAGCTGTCTTTTCACTCCGAATGCAGCCTGAAATGTGCCTTTAGTCTGGCGGCCAGAGGAGATGAAGTGATGTTGGAGCAGCTCAGCAGGAGTTGGAGTCCTGGGGTTTTGCCATTTTGCTGCTGCTGTGATCTTCTTTCACTCTGGTTGAGTGTGATATGGGTTGTCTGCTTCTGGTGGCATTTCATTAAAAAGGGGAAATATCTAATTAAAAAGATGACGTGTAGATTACAGCCAGGGGTTGTACAGTATACCTTCTAGAGTCACCTGTATTTAAACAGACTTGCAGCATTTTGGAAAGAAAGAGTAAAGGTGAGGGTCCAGAGAGTCAGTGGGTTGAGCAATGCTCCCTCACTGGTTTAAAGGTTAAATGCTCACTAGGGTCACTCCAGTTGAAAATGTTTTTGTTTAAAGTCCTTGACTGTGTTTTACGCGACACCTCTTGATGATATGACACTATTGGAAGGAGGATTGCTGATATTTTTGTAAAAACACAGGAGCAAGTATCATAAATGGGAATATTGTAACCAAACAGCATTTAAATGTCATGTCACCTAGGTAAAAAGTTCATACATCCAGTATATATCAACTGTAATGCAGCTTTTCGAACAGAGAAGACACATTTTCGGGTTTAAATGACCATATCACCCAGCTATACTCCAGCTTCTGTTAATTTGTCTGTTTGAAGGACCCCATTTTACAAATAAATATTCAGTTTTCTCTCCTTAAACCTGGCTTTTATTTTCTTGTGTCATTTTAAAATAGATGAAACAGGACATGTTCAAAACTTCTCATGTCCTGTGGAGTTTGTTGAGAAGATGCAGTATATGATGTTGTTGTTCCACCTCATGTCTCTCAAATGAAGCTGATTCAAACGTGCAGTAAGGACTGTCATGAACGAAACATTGCTCTCCAGCATTGTAGCAAAATGGTTGGTGACTTAGCCGGCTGTTTAACTAGTGTTTTCCACATGTGGAAATATATTCATGTCTAAAATGTGAACAAACTTTCGTCTCTAAGTTAGATGTTCTTTCATTTTGTGCACATGGCAGCTAAAGTGCAGCGAGTGAAGGGCATTGATCTCCCACATCAACATTCAGCAGCAGGTGCCTTGTTTCTGTGACCCATTTCTCACAGAGGAAGGCTGAAAAATACAGCCTGACTAAATAACTGTAGAGCAGCCTCTCTATATCCTCCTTTCTCCACCCGCCCCAGACACACACACACACACACACGCACGCACGCACGCACACACGCACGCACACACACACACACACACACACACACACACACACACACACACGCTTCTTAATTCCTCCACCTCCAGTGGCTGTGATACAACAGGAAGTGGGCTGATTTCCCAGAGGAGTCTGCAGTCAGGGCTGTCACAGCTAACACAGCAGCAACAGACAAAATGTATTTAATACACAGGTTGTATAATGGTGCGCTGTGCCAACAGTTCAAAACACTGTGGGAAATTACAACTAGCTGCCAGCAACATTTGATTCATCAGTACGAAGTTCTGTAAATGCCTCTCTGGCTGGGAAACTAAATATTTAATGGACCTCAGTTAATTTAGGAAACAGTTTGCCTACGCTGCCTTATTAAACCTGACAAATCCTTACGACTTATCATGATCACTGTTTGCCATTGGATCACAGATGATTGTGACATTCACGTTATTGCTGGAGCTACAGGAGCAGTGATGGTTTGACCTTATTCGGACCGATAAAAGATTTTCAAAACGTATTGGACAAACTTTCAGGACAGAATCGATGCATCGATCAGAATACGGCCTCCAGAAACCACTATGATCCTGCTCTTTATCCCAATACAAGCAATCAGGCTGTCCTTGTATAATCATCTGTACTTTAAAAGTTTTGTGCTGTTCATGGATAAATGTTCCTGCAACATTCTTAAGTAAGAGTCATGATCAGCGACTAAATAATACATTAAAAAAACGTCAAATTATAGAGCGAGGCAGGCTGGTCAAAATTATCATCCAGTCAAGCTCAAGTGGTCGAATTCTGCTGTTAAGCGGACCCAGAGTCTTGCATCATGTCCACACAAGATGAACATCTGAAGGTTTGTGGGCTTTGTGTGTAACATAATGCATACTGTAATTAGGATAAAGTAGAAGTTAGCTCCTGCAGTCTCAAATGTGCTCTGCGGTTTGTGGAATTTAAAGTAGCCACTTTTTAAAAATCAAAGTAAAGCCACAGTCACCACAGGGAAGGCCTGTGTGTCATAGATTTAGTCCCTCTTGCTTTTAGACGACTGTACTCAACCTGGTTGTAAAGTCCCATCTCGCTCCCTCCAGCTGACACTCCGCTCAGTGTATTTTCTGGGACAACATGCATGGCAGTGTTTTCAAGTTGTGCTCGTGGTGGATACAGTACATGCGTGTGTGCGTGTTTGTTGGGTTGCTGTTGGGGAGGTGTGTGTGTGTGGGGGGGGGAGTCTCCAACTACCCAGGGAAGGGGAAAGTGTTTCAGTGTTTCAGGAGTGCGTTGTGAATTATTCATTAGCCCTTCAAGGTTTTCGTGGCTGCTGGAACGGTAGATCTCGCCGTATAGTTGCGAGTCGAGTGTACCGGAGTCACACATTAAAGGTGAGACG
Organism: Brachyistius frenatus; assembly: GCF_029030835.1. Taxonomy (NCBI): domain Eukaryota; kingdom Metazoa; phylum Chordata; class Actinopteri; family Embiotocidae; genus Brachyistius; species Brachyistius frenatus. The sequence goes on along the minus strand of NW_027210640.1, from coordinate 3,295,337 downwards.
AGATGTGTCCAAACTGCAGAGCAGCTTTAGCAGGACGGGGACACTAAGCTCCAGCGTCTAACACTGCCCTCAGTCTGTCAGACCGGTGTGGTTTAACATCGATCATGATCAGCCGGGTAAAATTTAAAACTCGGTTACAATCTCCAGTGATGGCTGGTTTCTGGCTTCAGTGTCTGGAGGAGAAAGACGTGTTAAACAAAGAATGAGGTATTCATTTGTTTCAATTCAAACTGCTCATGCAGCACATAGACCAAAAGTCTCTGATGCATATGATGATTTAACATTTGGGTTTTTCTGGCTCAGCATGGCAGATGAATTATACAACACCAAACTAGCATCTTGGTATACATTGTAATGAACTGGCGGAGCCTAGCTCACCCCTTCCTTTATAATAATCTGCTTCTGTCATCAAAAGCACTGCTGGTACAATAATTATTGCGAATTTATCAATCTGTATCTTAGTGAATTCTACTTGAGGGAAGGCCCTTCTTCGTTGACCCAAATGAAGATGAATACCTATTCTGAAAGTTACCGCTACTTTTCTCTACTACAGCTGCAGCTACTCTGCTCTACAACTAAATATTTTCCTTTAAAATTTAACCTTTTGTTTTTATTAGTTTACAGTATAAACTAATGAGAAAAGGAGAAAAAAGGGGGAAAATCCCCCCAAAAAAGGAGCTGATGTTCCAAACCCGATTGGAACGTTTGGACGATGGGATTTTGTACCACTGCTGATTTGTTTTCTTACCTCACACCTTCATTAACTCATTCCATTGAACTAAAGCTACAGCACAAAACCCTTTTAGAGTTACAGCCTTACTTTTGTTGGCAGCTCAGTTTAATCCCAAGGCACTAAATCTCCAAAACAGCAGGAAAGGTTCAAGAACATCTGGTGACATTTGTTTTCAATCATTCTTAGAGAGTTGTAATCACAATCGGTTACACACTGCGCACACCTTGTGGCGTCGCGTGGATGTGAACATAAGATCTGAAGCACAGTCATGCTGGGTGAAACTGAGGCCAGTGAGAGGAAGGCTTGTTGGCAGAGCTGGAGGCTTCTGGAAGAGAAACGCTGTTATCTGCTAACGTAGCTCTACTGCTGCTGGCTGCTCTATCTGTGGTGACTCATCAAAAACACACACACACACACACACACACACTCACTCACAGACATGCACACTTCCAGACATAATTGGACTGACAAACATATGCACTCACTAAGACACCCTCCAAATGACACAACACTCTCTGACATTTACAAGCTCACGCAGGGTTGGAGACTCGCCCTGAGATGCAAACACAGACAAATACAATCCTCTGAATTGTTACAAAGACGCACATGGACACAGTGAAGCACCACACACACTCTTTCCCTGCTCACTGAGTCAGTGTGACATTTACACCGAATAAGAAGTCAGATAACATCTTGTGAAATTACTTTTAACTTTCATCCTTTACATTTCTTGATGTAGATATTATTAAAAATGATTACATGCCTCCAAAAAAAAGTTATGTAGCAAAACAACATTTGGAAAAGTGGTAAAAGCAAAAATCAGACACATTTGACCTTTTGTCCCTCCGAGTAAAAAAAAAAAAAAACCCGAACCTGAGCTCCTGAGTTAGGAATTGAACTCGGGTCATTTGAGCTAAAGATCAGGATTTTCACAGGTCCACTCCCCCGTGACTATTACGTCACAGTCTAACCGTGACCACTTGTATCAACTTTAAAGTACCTCCTGTTTTAAGCCTGAATGTTTTTCCTGCTGAGGAAACACTTTCTCTCTCTGCTCAGCCTTTTTCTCATCTGACAGCATCTCCTTTCATGAAATTTCAGGCCGTCGTTGTCACCACGCACCAGCTCCCCAGCGTTGTTTTATTCATCATTATTTAAAACGTAGGTCTGATCCTGTAACAGTTCTCTTACACAAATGCAGCGTGAAGCTCAGGTCCAACAGTTACACTCGCAGTAAGCACTTTTTCTGATCCTTTCACACGCTTCAGAAGGACGTTAATACCGTCCCTAAAGTTCTTCCCTACGCATAAAGTGAACAGTAAGGAGGAAACAGGTCGGAGGGTTTAATGATCCAGATAATATTACTGTGACCTCAGGTGAACAAGGAAGAAATATGTGCTAAATTATATATTCAATATAAATAGAACATATTGCTTTAGCTGAGATGTAACTGAATTCCTGCTGACACAAAGACTTTCAAATACAAATGATGTATTTGTTGATAACTTTATCTGACCATGTTTATTCACTTCAGTCTTCCACTGTTAATATCTTTCAATAATCTTTATTCTGCTGAACTGTCACACATATTACTGCATCAGTTTACACAATATATAATTATAATATTGTGTATCTACTGTGTATATATACAAAATATATAATATACAATATATAATATATATATATACAAAAATTGGCTTGTTACATATTACATAACTTGATAAGTATGTAAGGGTTTCTAAGGTTTCTAAAGAATATCCATCCATTAGGGAAAATGTTGCAACTTTATTTTATATTTTATTTATTTTATTTTAGTACTCTTTTAAGATAAATTTATCCAAGGATGTCATTTGAAAAACATTTTACCCGCACATCATTGATTCTCTTAAAAAATAAATTACATTTTCATGTGATAAATACCTAATAATGTACATCAGATGACACCAGACACAATAAATTGAAGATCTTTCATTGACATGCATCATGGTGAAGTGCAGACAAACCAATCTTTAAATGAATCCATGTAAAATATAATATTAGAGTAATCCCATTACTTTAAACCACGTAAACCTTTTAATCTGAATGCGCCTTAAGCTGATTAGTCCCATCTCTGTGCGTGTAACGATACCGATGTTCTCAAGATGAAGTGGCTGTGTGATAAAGTTGTGAGATTTCCGCAGGGTCTATTATCTCTCTTATCTGTTTCCTCCTGCTTATTAAATGCTATAAATTTAAACCCAGTTGCAATCTGTGTCACCGTTTCTTGACCCAAGAAAAGATTGGGATGAGAACAGCTTTCATGTTGCATCTTTCATATAATATTCAATTTGTATAATTCCTTCCGGAGTTTTACTTATATTTATTTTGATGAAAACCAATGGATTGTTGTGGCAATTTACAGTATATGAAATCATAATGACAGTCTCAAGTGGGAAAACGTTTACCTGAGAGCCACAATCTAACTAATGCAGAGAGATGAGAGGAGAGCTGAGTGGGTTGTTTGTCCTGGAAGTGTTTCCTCCTCTTTGTGTCTGCCTGACTGTTGGCAAGACGGCACAGTGGATTCAGTTACCATCCTGTAAGATGAAGGTCATGCATTCAGTTTTATTCACAGCTATGAGTTGAAATGGATTTCATAAAAAACACCTAAATTCAGTCTTATTCAAAGTCTTGGATTTCGAAAGTTGTGGGAAAGGCTTGGTGGGGACTGACGGTTAGCAAAAACTGCACAGCAGCGCCACACTGATTAAGAACTGGTTTCAAAAATATGCTTTAGGCTGGTCTGTCAGTTTAGATTTTTTACGGAAAAATAAATACTTATTGTGACTAATTTAAGCTATCGATTCCATGGCAACAATTATTGACAACAGTTGACCTTTGGCACCAAATGACGAACAAAAGGGGAAATAATGAGCCATATTTCTGGTATTTTGCTAAAAACTTGGTGGAGTGATCAGTTAAGATATGATGTTTTTGATACTGCAGTAACTGCTAAGACATTAATTGTAGATTTTGTTTGTTAAAGGAAGCCTGACTGATGAGTTAGCAGGAGTACTGAGCTCTGCCATATAAGGAGATGTGGAAGTGTTTTCTATTGTTACACTCTTTGCTGAATTTTCCCAGAAAAATGTCCTTAAAGTCTTCTGAAAGGTAAATATTTTCTTCTGGAGCTGAACAGTATAATGTGGTTGCTCGGTCAGATGTATTTTTAGTTTGAAAAAGTCTTACATTACCCAGATTGTGCTTCATTGCAATGTAAAACCAAAACTAACTGGATTAAATGTAACAAAAACATTAACTGTGGTTTGGACCTTTATCCGTAATTTCAGGTATTTTCAGGCACCCACCTATAGTGGAAAGCGTGACAGCTCCACAGACCTGTCAATCAAAGGAACAAGCCCCCATATATACCGCTTTTTGAGGCCTAATATCTAATTAATGACGGGATTGTTATCAGTTGGATGACCAGAAAACTAATAAGAAGGAGTGACTTTAGCAAAGGACACCATTATGACTTTTGGAAATTTTTTTTGCTGACTTTGTATTTCACGAGAGAAGTTGTATGAGAGTCTAAGGAGCTGGAGGCTTTTTGGAGCCAACCCCTAGAGGCCCTCGGTGGTATTGCAGTTTAAGGCACTTCTGCAGCGGAGTCATTTTTGAGACCCAGAAGCTACTGTCTACTTTTATATACAGTCAATGGTATTTACAGTACAACATCTAAAAATGGAAACTGATTCATAATCCTTAGAGAAGAAGCAGTGGAAGCGGCATTATTTATAATATATTTATTTCTTAACTGCCATGTCATTAGTGTAATATACAGTATTTTGCTGAGACAAAGGACTAAATCTGAGGTTAATGGTTTAATTCTTTATAGAAAAACAAGGATATCATTGAACCCTAACTTCTACTTCTGCTCCTCTACTCCGGAGCGAGCCACCTTAGCAGCACTTCCTTCCTCGTGCTGGCCCTGTCATCTTCGGCTCTGCTCCCTCTCTTTATTAACTGTCACAGATAAAATGTTCACGTGAATGTATGCTAATGTAATATTCGTGGTACATTACTTCCTCAAAAATGGAAGCTGGACCGTTTCATTTCCTTTTATGAGACTGCCGTGCTGACCAGCAGAATGGAGGTACAGTAATTACAGCTTCCCTGGCTGCCCGCTGCCCTACACTGGGTGTGCGTTCAGCGATGTTGCTCTTCTGCCAAGTGTGAGGAGAAGCTGGCATATCGCAGGACAGCAGGGGAGGAGCTGAGCAACTATAATGAAATCCCTGTAAATCTCGTAAAGTTGGGGGGGGGACGCAAAGCAGCCTGCATGTTTAATGTCAGGTCTTTTTCCTGCTCAAGTTCCTCCCTGTGAATCTGTCTGAACTGGACATAAATTAACTCGAAAATCAATTCAAGCCTTTCAGTTTGAAGCGCAAGTGAGTCAGTAGCTTTGTGGTATGAACTGTTCCCCCAAAGTTAGATGCAGCAGTTTTCTGGTTCCATACTACTTCTCTAAGCAGGAAAACACACATTATGACAAATGTGTCAAAAAGTTGGTGAAATAAAAATGGTTTTGAGAGTTACATTGATGCATCATTGTCCTGCACAACTGTAAACAGTCTTAATGTCCTTTATATATGGCATGGTGTGTGTATAATAATTGCAAAAACAGTGTCAGTGAAGATTAGTATAAAGTAAACACTGTTCAGGGAGTATGTAGTGTGAAAATTGGACACTGAGGTTGAGTTCAGTGGATAATTTCGTGATGTAGCAGACTTGTGTTTTATAGTTGACGATGTCTGCTGCAGATCAAAATACGTCTCTGTGAGTTTGATCTCTGACCTCAACCTGTTGTTCTCAAAGATGATGCTGATTCCACTGTTGCAGCCAGTCACACTGGATGAAAGCATTCAGCAACATTTTGACTTGCCGAGGAAACCACGCAGACCTCACAGCTCCAAAAATGTTGGAGAAAAATTTCAAGTAGGCTCTATCTTAATAAATCGCCTGTAGGTTGAAGTCTAAACAACTATATTCTCACCTAAAACTTAATTTTGTGACACAACAATGGTAGTTTGTCGACAGGTTTACTTCTGGGATACTTGGCTGCTCCGAGTACACACGAGTCATCACCCGATGCATCCTCGATAAAATAGATGGAGCAAGAACACATCTGGGAATTTGGACTGTAAATGGCTCAGTGCATTTCACAAGAACAAAAGTACAGCGAAGAACGCAGATTGAGAACGGCCCTTTGTTTGCTGGAAGTGAGACTAGGTGAGACAATTCCCTTCTCACATTGTGTTGCTGCTATGGTTTCCTCTCCTTTCTGTTCATTAGGGAGCTATTTACTTTCTGTTTCTGAGCTCGGGGCAACAGTGGTGCTAGATGTGGTTAAACCGCAATCAGGAATTTTTGTTTTGTTTGTTTCAACCAAAAGTACCACAAAGGTCTCCTAAAATGATATCATTGCATGTTAGAAAAAAAAAATTCAGATTCCCTGTAGGCCCTGTTTGAACTACGCAAACAGGCAGCAGCTGTGGACAACAAAAGGAGCTTTACCTTTAGTGTTTGCTGAGCGGTGCTGCAGGCTGTGGTGTCTCCATGTGTTCGGTATCATAATGTGTTTGTGGCTCTTTATCTTGAATTCAGTGTGTTTTACTGACACCTTCCTGCTTTTACTGATCTGCACATTTAAATCTGGGGGGGGGGGGGACTGACTGGTGTGAACAACAATCTGCTATTGCAGATACAGCACTTAAAACAGTTCAATGACTTGCTAAAGGACACTCCAAATACTTTTGTTGAGTTAAAGGAAGGATGCTCTAACATATAAGAGTCAGTCCCCCAGTTGTAGTGAAAGGCTCCTCATCAAATAAAATCATCATTGTTATTTAGTTAAACATGTTTGAGAAAATCCTTCTGCTGTAGTTTAGAAGATTTCTGGTTATAGAAGATTATGTTTTGTGCCCAGAGTGGTTTTAAATGGACTTACCAGAAAGCTGCCTCAGACAACAGCAACTTTGTCACTGATGTGGGCTAAAAAAGAAAGTATAAAATAATTTTGCTGTTCTCTGACCGCACTCATAGCTGCAAGGCAAATAAAATATCTGAGATATGTGACAGTAAGTCTTTAAAATGTAATAAGTGGAGGAGATTGAACATAACTCTAAAAAAAGTTGTAGCCATAGTTATTGAGTACCAATAGTAGATTTGAGTTTAGTTATCAAAGATGTAGAATATGAGTCACAGCAGTAGTAGTAGTATTAGCGGGGCAGCTGTGGGTGTAGTAGTGTTAAAAGTGTAGTGGAGGTTGACGTCAGCTGGGAGAGCCCTGGTCATCACGCTGGCCTGAATATCTGGTGATATTCCTTTATGAAAAGGGAGGAAATTGAATTTAATGTGTGTATACAAATTACAGATGGACTGGGAGTAATAAATCTTTCACTTGCTATGTGAGTAAAGGTATTCACCACATCTTGAGTCACAGCGAGTGTGTAGAAAGGCTGAATCAGGAGCTGGCAGGCTGGAGTACAGTAGCCTGGAGAGCTGCATAATAGCATAATGTACACCAAGTTATAAATCTGCCAGCAGTGTATACGGCATCAGAACATAGTCGAGATTGGACTGAGAAAAAGACTCAAACTGTGTTCCAACTCTCTGTTGTCCTATCTCGCTCCGTCTTCACGGGGACGCAGCCGTTTTTACCGTCTGTATTGATCATGTGCTTTTATAGGGCCAAGAGGATCATTCTGCAGAGTGGTTCCTCACATTCATTGCATTCCTTGCCCCAAATGACCTCGAGCAAAATCAAGTAATTGAACTAAAATGTTCTCTGTCATCAATCTCTGCCCACTGGGCCGTAACTGCTGCGACAGCTTAAGAGGGAAAATGGGATAACGGTTGGTTGAGCTGCTGTAGGCCCTTCAGTACATGAAGAAGGTTTTCAAGGTCACATGTAAGTGTTCACACCCAGGAAGTTAATCTACTTATCAACAGGAGAATTACTGCAACTAAAACATGTAGTCAGAGATTAATAAAAAGAGTTTGTTATTCTAGAGTACTTTTTTTTTTTTAAATACTGGCATTAAGTCTAAAAAGGTCACAATTTCTTTTTGACATTGCTGTATATATGATTTAATCTTCTCCATATTTCGTATTTTGTTTGCTTCTTCATAGAATCGTATAACTGAAATGATTTATTTGTACAAACAAGTGCAAACAAACAAAAATACTCTAGCTTTTGTTTGGTGCCCATCTTAACGGTATACTGTATACAGTATTGAATTGGGAAACTGTACACCAAATAGTAACAATTAAGTGGTTTTAGTAAACAGAGTGTAAATGCAGTATACCTGCATCCAATCCATTGAAACGTACCTTAACAAAAAAAATGATTAGCTGTTATTAATATCTACTGTACATGGAGAAGTCAGTAAGTTTTCCTGTGACTTTTCCTCTCGCACTACAGTAAAGCTTGAGTGAAAGATCTTAACATATATTGGATGGATTGTTATGAAATTTGGTAAATACATTTATATCCTTTTTGGGATGAATGACAGTAACTTCACTTAACGTATATCGGTCCTGAGCCTTCATCCTGACTTTTAACCTTGCACCATCTTTACATCAAAATTTGTATTTGCCCAACATTTATGACCAAATGAGTATAAAATGTAAAACTTTAAAGGATGTATTGGTTTTAAGAACATGGACAAGATCACATTCACACAGTAAGACAGAAAACAGTTTGTTCATCATACCACTTCAGCACCATGGACAGCACACGTTCCTACATGTACTCATGTACATGGACACCCAATATTTTTCCATCTGATTCACAGTTAAATATACCACCTCAGTGCCAATAAGTAAAACATCAGTGCAAAAATACTTTTTGTCTCTTGTTTCATGTGTTACATTTACAAGTCTGTAAAGTTAGAGCTGCACTGCAACCAGCAAACGTAGGTGAACTGTGTACTGTCTGCTTTTTTGACCTTGCAACATTAAGAAAAATCAGATAATATAAACAGTTATCTCGTGATTTCGTTTGGAGTTGTCACCGTGTCGAGTTTCCCAGTGCAGCTTTCACAGATTATGCTCTCTTTGTTTTGACATTTTACCCATGATTCTACTCTTACGGCGAATAATCTTCCTGAAAAAGGCATACTGTAGCACAATTTCTGAACCGCCCCCCAATTGTGTTTACTTCACATCCTCACATGCAAACAAACACCCACTGAATGTCACTGATTTTACACACACATGCAAACACACACCCACACCGGGCCGCAACATAGACGATGGAGAGAGGGAGCAGATAGAGGAAAGCTTTTGGAACACCAGATAACAGGATTAGACAAATTACATTTCAACTGTGACTGTGAATCCTGTTTGGATGTGTGACTTGTTTTCTATTCACTTACAACCGCAGTCACAGAGCTGTAGTTTGGATAACATACGTGCTGAAATTGTGCATGAATTATTGCCTGGATAGATGGGATTTGTTTCTGAGATGCTGCTGCTCAGACACCTGAAACCATTAGGAATAGAAAAGAGTTTAAAGTTAACAGAACAGGAGGTGTCTTTGCAGTTACAGGTGAGGGATGCTTCTCTTTAGTGAAATCTGTGCATTGTTGCACGTCAACCAGTAAAAGCAGTCTTTGTTTTCGTATGACTACAGCATGTTTTTGTTTTTTTAGGATTTAATGGGTTTTCAGGGGGGTTATTTATTTGTCCATCATGTGACATTACAAATATTTTAAAATACTCAGATGATGTCACTGATTCATGTCTTACAAATAGGTGGTTAAATCTTTATGGACGTTTGACTGATGAGCAATCAGGTTGATGTATTGCTCAAACATATTAAGTATTGCAGAACACATTGTAGGGATCAAACCTATGGCCTTTATGTAACTGGCACGGATGGAGTTTGTAGTGCGTTTGGAGGAGCAGAGAATGACACTGAGTGACTGGTGGTCTGAGCAATTTAAGTTCCCAAAAAAAATCAATCTTGTAAAAACCCTCCAGGGCAGTCGAGGTCCTTCATATGCTCCTGAAGACTGATGGCCGAGAAGTGGGAACACTCCATCAGAGAGTGAGTGAGCTCGTGAGATATTCTCATTACTCGGATTTGCCAAAAACAACATCTGGGGAACCTATATAGTTTTACAACATGAACGGCTTACCTACCTTGCAGAACAAAGACAAAGGAAAGCAATAATGGCAGTGGGTACAATGGTGCGTCAACAGGCTAATAAACATAGTAAAAAGGCTGATAAAACCCACAAAAATTAAAGACCAATGATTGCAGGTGTAAAACCTGGTGTATTGCATTGCACTGCATTGTGTTGGTATAATGTAGCATCATAGAGTGTAGCGTATACTGTATATCATAACAAAACATACTGACATGTATCATAAAACATAATGTCATATAACAGCGAAGTGGAGGGATGCATAATTACATAAACAGAGCAGCATAATTCAGCCATGACTACATATATTATATTTAAACTGATCTTTGCGTGAATTTTATGCTTGCCAGTATTAAAATGTCCCTTTTCTTGCTGTCAGAAGCGACTGCGCACTGCTACTGACAATAAACACAGTATTCCTGTGACAAGGGCGTTATAATGTATATGAGTGTGCTATTATACACTCTGATAGTCTGACTAATCTTCCATTTATTTGCTTTTAATTCACTCAGCTTGACATCCTGCTCTCAGGGGGTTTCTGTTTCAGACCGAGCCTGATGGTGTGTTTCGGTTTGTCCTAACCAATCAATAGCGAGTGATGTGTTTACCCAGCCGATGTCATTTTCAGGTGACACAGACGCTGCACAGTCGTGGTTGCTGGGAGTGGTTAATAGTTTTCCCAACAGTCAAAGGATTATGATGTTACGTAAGACCTGACTCCAAGAGGTCGCCCCCGATCAAAACACAAATGACAACCTGACTCCTCCACACTGACAAAAACCTATGTCTCTGCAAAGGAATTATCCATGCTTGTCCATGTTTTTGAGCGTTTTTTTCTGTCTCTATTTTACATGGATGTCGCTATGCATGACGATAATGTGCCTATTCCGAATTCAACCCCAAAAGCTCTGATTAGTCAGGTGCTTCCTGTCAGGTGAGGCAGCCAACGGTGCGCACAATAATAAAACAATTTCAATATCAGAACAAATTAAAATATGTCTGGATCTTGCAGTGACGGCTTTATTACATTATTCTAACTGAATAAGAATAATATTGTTAAACATTTAATAGGACATAACGACCCTGGATTTTACTATAATGTAACTCAACACATCAATATTAGACACAATATCAACATTAACACACATCAGTATTTCTTCTAGACTTGTACAGACACATGGATATAAGCCCATCAAAATGACTGACAGGCATCAGAGTAGGAATTTAAGCTGTGATGGTGACTAAATGACCTCATCACTGGACCTTGGCCCATCATCTCTGTAACATGACCTGCATCATATAATGTGCATCTTCTTTTAATGCAGAGCCAAGGCCAACAGTCACACTGGCACGCTGTCCTCTTGTGGACTGGTGGGTGTGTTACACACTTTGGTGTGATACTGGACTGGAAAAAAAATTATTAAATTCATCTATTGTTAAATGTGCTGAGCCCAGAGTAAAGTGCAGCTTCGCTTCACAACAAGGTGACACAGTTAATGCATATCTTCATCGAATAACTCAACACAAGATCGTTTCTGGCCTGGCGCTGTGGCTTTTTCACCACACATCTGACAGCTGCAATGAGGCGCGTAAAGTGTCATAGGAGATAAAGAAAAAATAATATCCAGAAACTAACTAAAAGCACTTCTCAAATTTCTGAATCCAAAAAGACCTGAGCTGCTATTACCTTCCTGCATTATGTATGTTCAATACTGAAAACAACATGAGTTAAGTTTCCTCATATATAGTGGGATTAGGCAGACTTTGTAGGTATTAAACTGCCGTATCAGTTATTTAGTAGATTAAAAAGATCATGCTTGTCGTACACTGTTGCTAAGTGCTATGAAGACTCCACTGTCAGTTCTAATGGATGTTTTACGAGGATCCTCTGATTTATTTGGTATTGCTGTAGTACATGTTTGCCTGTTTGAATACTGTACTCTATGTGTGCAGTGTGTGTGTGTGTGTGTGTGTGTGTGTGTGTGTGTGTGTGTGTGTGTGTGTGTGTGTGTGTGTGTGTGTGTGTGTGTGTGTGTGTGTGTGTGTGTGTGTGTGTGTGTGTGTGTGAGAGAGAGTCTTATCAGTATACAGGGCTCTTCAGGCAGTGTGGGGTTTTGAGGACCACTCTAATCTGGACCCAGTAGTGACTGATCCAGCTTTCTTTCAGCCTGTACTCAGCATATGTGTGTGTGTGTGTGTGTGTGTGTGTGTGTGTGTGTGTGTGTGTGTGTGTGTGTGTGTGTGTGTGTGTGTGTGTGTGTGTGTGTGTGTGTGTGTTTATCTAATATTCCTCTACAGTTTGTCAAACGAAGTCAACTCAAATTAATCTACCCAATAAGTTTGTCACAAAGTGCTTGCAGTGCAACATGTAAACAGGAGACAAAAACAAATCTGTGTGCTATTTTGTGTCTGAATAAAGGATGATGTGGTGACAGCGGTGACTCCATTTCAATTTCCTCCTTGCAGTACAAGTCACGGTGCTGGCATTAATTATGAAAAATAGTTTGGTTTGTGCCAAACTTGAGATTGCACGCGCTGGCGAGTGAGAAAGTTATGATGAATGATGTTAAGAAGAATTTGTCAGCTGCCATCCTGTTTGGTCTCCACAAATAATTGAAGGCTTGTGTTCTTTCTGACGGAAACATGGTTTATGAGCTTGGTGCAAGTGTCGTGGTTCAGATTGCAGCCTGTGGGAGCAGCACCGTTTCTTTTTCTCCTCTGTGGAGAGTTTTACAGCATTTCCAGGTCATTGTGCTTTAGATGAAGAAGCTGACACTGATGTTTCACACACTTCAGGAGTCCTTGTGTACTACAGTTTAGATTAACACTGATATCATGTAAATTTTAACCCTCCTAATTTACTTCCACAGCCATCAGTCCAGTTGTCATAGAGATCATGAGCATGCAATGCAGTAACTTTGATATGATTTAAAATACATGATCCATTTTCAAATGTTACAATCAGCCAAGAACACAACAAACAGAAAATGCACATAGGTAGAAATACTAACCAAACCTTTGTATCACAGAAATGAATATTTTTGTTTAAACATCTTTGTGATTACATTTAGCAACCAGATGAAGTTTACTTTGCTGTAAAAAAGGAGTAATAATCATCTAGGAATGCCTGCCTGCTCTCTTAAAAGAGAATCCTAAACATGGTATTTATATTCAAAATTCTCCTTTACATAACTGAAATATAAAAAAATAAAAAAAATAAAAAAATAAAAAATAAAATAAAATAAATATCAGAACAATATGAAACACACACAGAGTAAAGAGATGGCTTTCATCCAGTACTGTCAGTGAGACACAGTGCTGCAAACCACAAGACACAGATCTGGGATGTGAGGAAGTCGTAGTGTGGCGGACACACTGACTCGTATTGGCCCAAAAGCTCTGTGTCATATGCAGTCATGACAACAGAAACAAAAAAATGCTTCTGGTCAACACTTTGATAAGATTTCGATACACTGTGTTCGGTAAAGATTGAGATGTGTCATATGGATACGTTTCATACGTGTCGATAGCCATCATTGAGACAGCTCAGCCCTAGAAAGACTTTAATGTCCCCGCTGTATTAAAATTTGAGAGGCTCAGTCAGTTTATGTGCCTGTTGTGCATCATGGTATCCAAAGACAATCTTAAAGGGGACTCGCCACTTTTGCACATACAGAAAGTAGTTTGCTCACCAGACGTCTGTGGCCCCGCTCCCCATCTCCGCTTCAAACTCTGCAGGCATCTCATGTTTAACATAAATCCAATATAACATAGATGCAAGTCAAATTGCTCTGAATGAATGTTTTATTTATGTGTTGCTGTGTATGTCTTGCACTCCAGCAGTAATCACACAGTTAAAGTTCTTCAGCCCTGCCCTAGGTGGTCAGTCCCACTGACGTGTTTGCTGTTCTCCTCTACTGTCATGGCGTTCTGTCAGACGTCATCTATCGCATTACATTTACAAGATAAACAGGAAAACATCCCACGCAAGCCCACATCAGTCCATTCAGATGTCAAACAGCAGAAATCATAATTGACAGGCTGAGGAATTAACTGTGTGTGCACAGAGAAAGGTGTACACCAACCTGCGCACATCTCTGTTCCCATGATGCTACTTCATTTATTCCTTCACTCTTTTTCTCATTAAAGCTTTCCTTTATCTTCCTACACCGAAGCGCTAACCGCCTCCACCCTAGTCTTAGGTTTGACATGTTTTTATCAGCAGGAATAGATTTCCTTTCACCTGGGTGAACCTCAGCCTGCAGACTAAAACCCTTAACCAACTGGGTCCCTCGCTATAAATCACATTTAGTGCAGCTGACCCGTCATGCTGTATGTGTGTGTCTGTGTGTGTTTCAGTGTGTGAGAGAGAGGCCTCGCTCAACAATATGCCTCTCTGAGGTTTTGAAACATTTTATGTGTACAGTAAATGTCAATATTTTCATTTTAATACGACTGTGTTCTGTTCCTTTCTCCTTTTACTTTTCTGATGTGAAACAGAGTTTTGAGAAGAAAATGGACTAATGATTGTTAACATAATATCAAAGAGAGAAGACATTACATGCAGTCCTTAAATATGGTAGTACTGTGTTTAGTTACAGCAGGCAGACACAGTTTTAACACGGTCATATACAGAGTTGATTCAACTCGTGTTTTTGAGGCTTTGTTGCGTTTGTTATACATGTTCTTTGCTGGAGGACAAAACATTGAATGGGGTTGCATTACTCTTCAGTTAAATATGTTGTTATGATTTGTGTTTGCCATCTATACATTTCATCCACTGCACATTTACAGTGTGTTACAAACAGGACTTTCTTACCCTCTTTTCTTCCATTCTACTATTCTCATTTCTAGCAAGGGTCTTTTTTCCTCTTTCTTCTTCACTCCCAGTTTTTCTACTCAGTAAATTGAATTTAATGCATCATTCAGTGAGATATTTTTCTGTTCTTTTGGTGCCACCTTGTGGAGAGAAAAAAAAGCTTAGGGTACTTCAATTAAACCTCTGTCTCATTGCCATCTTTGCTGCTTACTTCTCTCCTCAGAGATGTTCATACAGTGTGGCTATCCAGCAGTCTGACCTCTCACTTTTGTGCTCTGATTTGAATTCTCCTCACCCATACAACCTTCAAACACTCTTCTGATGTAAGTCAATCTGTCTGTCTGTCTGTCTATGTATGTTTGTATTTGTGTATGTATGTATGTATGTATGTATGTATGTATGTATGTATGTATGTATGTATCTATATCTGTCTGCCCGTCCTTAGATAAAACTACCTTTGTTATTTTTCTGCTTTCAGGTGTTAAGCAACTTTGCTGAACGTGAGTATATCAACATCAATGAATGTGAAATTTTCCTAGTTTGTATCAGTGCATTAAATAAAAGTAAAACAAAGAAGCTCATATTTATGTTGGGAGAAACTAAGATAAACATTTCAGCTGCAAAACCTAGAGTAGCACTTTGGTACCAACGGATATAAATGAAAACAAATGTAGTTTACAATAATAGTGTACATAATAATGTGTAGTCAGCTGTCTTTCTGATGGCAGTTCATTTCTGTAAGTGTCGTCACTTTGTTGCAGATTTCAACAGCATTATTCACATAATCATAGAATGACCTTTGGAGTTTTCTCTCTTATGCTACTACACTCGCACATATTATTACATTGCATCAGTGTGTAATGTTGACCTTTGTATGACTTGATTAATGTTTATATCTGTTGAGCAGTAGGAAGGCGCTTGCTGATGATGTCACTTCCTGTGTCTGTGTCAGAGTTTGATGGAGAGCTGGTCGGATGACAGCTGGAACTGTTGTCATAACTGGAGGAATACTGGCCACAGTGATACTTCTGTGTATCATAGCCGTGCTCTGTTACTGTAGACTCCAGGTACGCCTTTACTCTGTGTTTCATACAACACATGTTAAAAACTCTTGTTGCTACATCATATCACCACATAGCAAATTTCCATCAGTGAATCAAAACATCATCATTTTAACATGCTGTACTTACTAGAGAATAGGAGAAATACGTCAACATAGGGCCCATCAAATACATAAAAAAAAATGTATTCAATACTGGCATCAGGGAATGTTTGTTATTTCTTTCTAATTATATGAAAGTTTTATTTTGAAAATACTGCATTTGCAGTACAGATGTAAAGACTGTTAAAACTATGCAGCCTTGAATGCCTGTATGAAGCAAAAGATCTACAAGTTCTCTGAAGTTTGTCTTCAACTAGGAATGTCGCAGAAACACGTGATAGTATATTAAAAAAAAAAAAAAAAGAAGCCAAAATGAAGCAGAACATCTTTTCATTAATAGAAAGATGAGATCTTTCAAGAAAAGAAGATTTTAGGACTCAGTAATGGACTAATTGTCAGAGACTCATCGAGAAGAGAGATATTTGGCTGCTTCTATCTAGTTGTATTTTGTGTTGATTTTTGTTTTAAACATTCGCTTCCCCTGACATCTCTCTCTGTAGTACTACTGCTGTAAGAAGAATGGGTCTGACAGCGGCTCTATCTCTCAGCAACACTTTGCCTGCAATGCCTGCAGCGTCTCTGGCCTGGACGGTCCGATCATCACCCCACTGTCCCTGTCGCCACCAGAGCCGCCCAAATCCTCCAATCCCACCAAACCCTCCGGGGGGCGACGCAGCTACTGTCCCAGCTGCTCACCTTACAACTCGCCCTTCTACATCCGCACCACTGATGAGATGCGCAACGGCGGCGAGCGCATCACCTACATGCCCACGCACTATGACAACCAGGCGCTGGCGATGCCGCTGCCCGCTGTCCGAGGCTCCCTGCTGAGGGAGACGCAGCGAGGCCGGCCTCCTGATTTCTACACCAACACCCGAGCCATCAGCACCGAGGTGTGACCACCCCCAAAGCACCCCATCACCCTCACACACACACAGACACTCCTTTCTTCACTTACACACACCAGCACCACCACTAGCACGCCCACAAAAATAATTTCGACTCTTCCTGCAGCTGACAGAGAGGACCTGCCGGATACGGCTCCTCGTTTTTGGAGGTTACATCATCACATTTATTTAGGGTTTGAGGGATTTCACTGCTTTAGCCAGCTGATGAAGACTGAAGCGACAGGAAGGGACTCCTTTCAAAGCAAGCTCCTCACTTTATACACTATCATTTTAGGTTTTCATCTTCACAAAAATAGTAATAATTCTGTGATTGCCGGTAGTTAAACTGTGTCTGTAAGAAACTGCTCCTTTATGCTCCTACATGAAGGGAATGGTTATACACTTGTAATCTGTCTGTCGACTGTTACTGTGTCTTTACTGACCGAGGGCTATCTTAGATAATTTATGATTTTTCCATGCTACATATCTTCCCAATGACTGCCAAAATGTAATATGATGAAATATGTCGCAAGTATAAAGCAATTTCGTCATGATGAGAGGAATGGAGATTGAAATGTTTTTGAAAAAGTTACAAAGGAAAAGTCAGCCTCCCCGGTGTGGTTTTGTGGATCTCTGGAAGCGCGGTAGAGTTAGAGAAAACATGGACGACTGGAGATTTCTCTATGCAAGCTGTCGAGCAAACTACTGCAGCTCTTCATCTCCTCTCAGCAGTTTTCATCTCAACATCTCTATCGGGGGGAATATTGTGAGCACTGTGCACACCGAGTGAGATATTATGATGCTGCACATGTAGACTTACAAGCATTTAAAAATGGATCATGGATACAGTGGCTCGTCGGTCCAACATTGAACCTTTCGTCTCTCCTCCGATGTGGAAAGGATGCCTGAGCCTTTGAATGCAATCGTGGTAAGCTTGAAATGAACTGAGTGAATTTCTCTTTACTGACAGAGATGCAAAAAGTTTAAAATGTAAATATTAACCAGATAGCAATGAATCTTGAATCCACTGTGTTCTTGACCGAGAGAGATGCACGCTGGGATTTGAACATGATACATTTTCGATGAGGGAGTGTGATTTACTGGTTTGTGCTATTTTGTCTACACACTCCTTCTATACTCCTGTACTACTCTCATGTTAAGTCGGTGAAATGCAAATAACCATGTAATTTATTTTCATGTTTTTTTTTCATATTGTGAGAAAGTCTGTGTACACATTTATGTGATTGGAAACTGTTTCACAGTGCTCATTTTCTACATGACACTTACCCAGCATTGCTTGCCATACACGGTAATATTTCTTGTGATATTTGTCTTTATATTTCTTCGTATAGCCGGATTTAGTGAAGTTGAATCAGCAGTGCAAGAATCCTTCAGGACTTGCATGGTGTAATAATCTTTGCGAGATCTTCAGACAGGCCCAGTATTATCATTAAAGCATTTAACAAAAATCCACTTTCCCATCCTCTTTTCAGCAGTCTGCATAATTAGACTTAATTTATCAACAGCTACTTCATTTACTTCCAAATTGCTTTTTTCATAACTAACATGAGCAAATACATGTACAGAAGACTGGCAAACTGGAAATTCATCTTGGATTCAGTGAAGTACAACCAGTGTTTCTGCAGGTTGCTGTACACCATAGATTTATTATCATTCATTCATTCATTCATTCATTCATTCAGGCATTGTATTAACTATCTATTTTAAGACGTACTTAACCAGTTATCTTTGAAAACATTAAAAAAAAAAAGATTTTTAGAAATGTGGTTAAAACAAATCGTATATGATAAATACAGAAACCGTAATATTTGATGGTGTTAACTTTTGACAATTAAAGATTTGTAACTGCTTGAATTGACTTTTTGTGTGATTATTTATCAAGATGTTAAAGGAGAGAGAGGAATGTAAAACATGCTGAAGGCTGCAAAAAGTTAAACCTCCAGCTAATGACTGTCATGAGGCGAACAACTGCCACCGGATGGTGAAATTAATTTTCAGAACAAAAGCTTCATTATGTTTTCACCTTAAAGGATTCCCTTTTAGGTAAAACATGAGCTTCGTTTTTCCACATTCGTCCTATTTTCCCACTTTGATTATACAAGAAAGAAGAGATGCTGAAATAATGCAGCCTGATGGGAAAATATATATATATATATAAAAAAAACTGTATGGAAATGAAATGATAAAAGATACATTCATTTTCTAAACACGTCAAAAGACACACACACACACACACACACACACACACACACACACACACACACACACACACACACACACACACACACACACACACACACACACACACATATATATAACGCGCGCAATCGTAATAAGCCGCTTACTGAATGCGAGGCGCGCGGTTGACAATCTACAGACGCTTACGGCGCATGCGCGACGAGACGCTCGACATTCCAAACCGGAAGGCGTGTCACATAAACTCCCGAGTGATTCATCTTCTTCAGCACACACGATCTCCGCCGCAACTCTCCTGACACCCTGCGAGCGACTCCGACAACGCTGCGAACAAGTAAGTTGACGACGAGCTCTGTTGATCTAAACAAGAAGAAGAAGAAGAAGAAGAAGAAGAAGAAGAAGAAGAAAGCGTTGTATTTCCTTCTCGCCTCGTCTCGTCTCGTCTCCCCCAGTCATGTCGCCCCGGAGCCGGGCGGGGTGCTGCTGAGTGAGGTCGCTCAGCTTCATTAGTAAACTCCCCAACTGTTTTTTTTTTGTGTGTGTGTGTGTGTTTTTTTTTTTTTTTTTTTTTTGGACTTCGAGCTGGTTAGCTAACGCCAGGCACACACAGGTACTTCCTGCTCAGCCTCACCTGCTCTTGACAGCTGTCCTTCTCGTCTACAGGTCTGCTTGTGACAACAACAACAACAACAACAACAACAACCCTGTGTTATTATCAGGATAAAACTGTAGTGACTGCACGGATAAGTTAGCATTACCGCTAGCTTTTTTTTTTTTTTTTTTTTGTGTGTGTGTGTGCCTCTGTCTTTCTGTTTGTGTCGTTTGCGGTTTTAGTCGGCTACTACGATGGGAAACTGTCCGCTTTTAAAAAAAAAAAAAAAAAAAAAAGTCCGTAGGTTACGTGCGTCCGACAGCTGTGGAGATGCGTTTCTGACAGAATACCTCGTCAATGTCATTTAACCTACCGCATGTCCGTAAAACTGCTGTTTAAAGAGAGAAGCTGCCACAGATGGCTAAACTGCTGCTGCTGCTGCTGCTGCTGGGAGAGACTGTGATGTGCTTCGTCCAGGCCTGCAGACATCACTGAGACTGACAACAACTGTACTGCAGTAATTAGTGGGGCGATTTCATCCTCACACAGAATAAGGCACATTTGGACCACGAACACTGACAACAGTCCGGTCAGGTCGAAGTCAGAGCATCCCCTTGTGAATTAATGAGGTATTCGTGTTACAATGGTGCTATTTGACCCTGTAGTCATGTTTAATATAGCAAAGGGATCGTGGGGGTATCTTGTTTGACCTGTTCCCACACGGTTGAGCTTCCGTTTGGAGCCCCTACAGCTGTGCAGCGGGGAAACGTGTACCCCCACACTTCATCCCGGGAGAAATTACTGCGGCCGCTGTCGTGGTGTCACAACATTTGTTCCACTGTTGGTGGATCAGCTCCAGGATTTGGCTCTGGATGACATCATCTCCACAGTCTCTGTCTGGCAGGAGAAACTTGATGCTTGAAATTGACATGCCATGATGGAATGTGTGAAAATCTTTTTAGGCATGACCCTTGGAGCGTTTCAAAAATAATCTGTGTGATATGATATAATATATCCTAAACACAATTCAGTGGGTTTATTAGCGTACTACAAAAAAATAACTGAAAGTCCCGTTCTGCTTTTTCTTAGTTGAAGATCTGAGTGCATTGTCACACTTGTGGTGTGGCGAGTTATCAGACAAAAAAAAAAGGATGTTGTTCCATGAATTATATTTTAGCTTTAGTTAAGCCCGATACAGTAAGAGCAGAGTAACTGTACTCCAGAAAAGGACAGAGGCTTTCTTCAGTTTGAAAAATGTTGTTAACCAATAATAATAATAATAATAATAATAATAACTTTATTTATATAGCACCTTTTTAAAAACAGAGTTTACAAAGTGCTCTATAGAGAAGCAAAGCATAGTCATACATAACGTCAACACCGGTAAACATTTAAGACAACAGGAGGCAAAAAAAAAAAAGACCATACCATAAAGGTAATGAATACAAGAAAACCAAACAATTAACCAAAACGAGCAAATGGAATAGAAAACAAATAAATTAATCAAATAAACAAACAGAAACAGGGGAATAAAAGAACTGCATAAAAGGACGACATCACTTAAAAGCAGTTCTATAAAAATGGGTTTTAAGAAGTGATTTAAAAGAAGTCAGTGATTCTGCGAGCCTTATCTCCTCGGGTAGGTCGTTCCAAAATCGAGGGGTCCTAATGGCAAAAGCACGGTCACCCTTTGATTTAAGTCTCGACTTTGGAACGGCCAGAAGGGCCCCACCGGAGGATCTAAGGCCGACGAGTTGGCTCATACGGGGCTAACATTTCAATAATGTAGCTACATACGGGCCTTAAAAGTGATCAACAAAATCTTAAAATCAATTCTAAAACCAAACCGGGAGCCAGTGGAGAGAGGCCAGAACTGGAGTAATGTGATGTCGTCTGTTAAGACCAGTAAGAAGCCGAGCTGCTGCATTCTGGACTAGTCGGAGGCGGGAGATAGATTTTTGGTTTATGCCAGAAAGGAGGGAGTTGCAGTAGTCGAGTCGAGAGAAAATGAGTGCATGAATTACTTTTTCCAGGTCAGTGTGACGGTATGGGTTTGATTCTGGACATGGTTCTTAATTGAAGGAAGCAGGACTGGACCATTTTTTTTGTTCTGTGTTTCAAAGCTTAACTGAGAGTCAAACATTACTCCTCTAAGTTTCTGGCAACAGGTTTTAAATAAGCAGACAGGGGACCAAGTTGACTCTCAATGAGACTGGTGTTATTGTTTGGGGAATTGAACTTCTGATTTTGAGTTGTTGAGCTGAAGAAAGTTTTGAGCCATCCAACAGTTAATGTCAGACAGACAATCGAAGACAGCATCCAGGCTCTTTGGGTCACCAGGTCTCAGCGGAAGGTATATCTGTGTGTGTCGTCTGCATGGCAATGGAAAGATACATCGTGTCGTTGGAGGATTTGGCCGAGTGGAAGCATGTCGATAGAAAATATGGTTTGGTTAGTTTCACCAGTGAACCTGGTGGTGCTGCAGTTTAAACCAGATGTGTCGGTGCTCTGGTTCCTGCACTTTTCTATTTATTGTCCACAGATTAAGAACAAAGTTCAACACATCCTGATACAATTTAAAAAGTCAGACAGACATCTGCCAGCTCATCAACAAGAAATATTTTCTCATGCTATTTGTACACCTCCCATATTGGACTCCACTGTATTATTTCATTGCGATTTAAAGTGATTGAACGTTGAGAAACTGCAATGCTTATTTCTGGCATTTTATACTAAGTTTTATACTAACTAATAAGTAAATTGATAATGAAAGTAATTGTTAATTGCACCCCTAAGCTGATGTATTAGCAGATGACATTAATTGTTTCCTGCGTGTGTCAATGCATTGATTGAATTATGGACCTTCTGTATACACAGTTAATTGGCAGCAGACTGTGGTAGTATTAACAAACAGGAATAAACGGGTACTGGTCTGATGTAGGCCAGGCTTCAGCACTGGCATGAAACCAGAGTAGCCTTTTGTTGTGTGTCTTGGTGGAGGTGTTTCTTTGGCATGGAGGGCTACTTGAAGAAGTGGTGTTACACAGCCAGCCCGAATACTAACAGTGTCAGGAAGAATTAGTCTAGATTTCACACCGATTCATCAGTCTCACTGCGATGCCACATCTGTTCCTAGTCTTGTATGCCGTGTTGCACAGTGTGCTATACATGTTGTCACTACAGTGCACTTGAGGTCAGAACAGTGCTCTTTCTTCACAGTGGTTAGCATACTTTTAATTGTACCCTAAACAAACACAACAGGTGCCGAGTCGTATTTAACTGTGAAAGTAATTTGTATGGCTGTGGCCTCCTGAGCTAACAGGAAGCGGTTCCATGACAGGTGTTAGATGTCACTGAGCGGCAGAGACAATCAAGCCAGTTTCAGGAGGCTGAACTGTTTCTCTGCGGGTCTGTGTGGAGTCACCGCGCTCAGTGTTGTTCAAGCTGCGGTTACTTGTGTGTGTATTGGCTGCTTCTGCACAGAAGGGTTTCCAGGATCTTTTACAAATGCAAATGATGTAGTAGGAAATGAACTCGTGACCCTGTCGGTGCTACTGTCACACCCTAATTGTAGAAAAAGGAGTTACCCATTCGGACGACAAAGTTGTTGTTGTAATAGATTGCCAGCAGTTAGCCTGTTTTCATGCCAGAGACGGTGTGGACTGGCCAGCATTGCCAAAATCTGAAAACAGACATGACAAAAAACCTGCACATAAATGAAACGTTTGAAGTTGATGCCGTATTTTAAAATGGGTAAAATCAGATCCACCCTAACCCTAATGGTGTTATTATGATTTACCCATTGAACAGGTTTGCTATGTTGCAAAGACAGGTCTGCTCATTGCTCTTATGTGCGGTTCTCTCTGAGGCTTCCTTCCTGTTGAAGGGGAGTTTTTTTCTGTCACCGTGGGACACGTGGGAATTGTTGAATTGTTGTGTTTCTCGCTATAATATAGTTAAGTCTCAATCTTTCTATGCAGAGTGGCCACAGATGACTTGTGTTGTAATTTGGTGCTATATAAATAGAACAAGATTGAATTGAATTATGGCCCTTAATGTCTGAATGAGAAGCAGCAAACATGCAGTTAGCAGCCGCGTTCTTTACAGGAAAGTCAGAAGAAGGAATTAGTTTGAGTGACAACGTCAGGGATGTGGCCGGCATTATCTATCACCAGATGAAGAGAAGATGACCGAAAAGAAAGGTTTGCCCCCTATCAACCATCCCTCCAACGAAGTGTCAGAGCTTTCTTCTCGTGCATACACTTTGTAAAACTTATAGAGGTGTAATTGGAGCACGTCCTCTGACTCTCGTGGCAAAGATTACAGTTCGTGTTCGACTTGTTGGTACTGTTCATACAGCAGAGCGGGTCCACTCATGGATATAATGCTGCTGGTTCACAGAGCTCCGGTGGCTGCAGTCTGTCTACTCCGCTGTCCGCTCACACTTTCCATACGGGACGTGTTTGGGTAGCAGGGCTGCTAACCGCCGTACTGGAGGAACAGGCGGGTAATGACCGGGTGCAAGTTTTCTGCTGTGTTTACAGTTGGAGTTCGAGTGTCCGGCCGCACAAGAGCAGCAAGAGTTAGAGCGGAAACAAGATAGTGTGGACGAATTTTGTAACTGTGTATTTTTCCGGTTTGAAATGACCAACTGGCAACTTACAAATGTCAGTAAAATTAATTGTGGATTGATATGACAGTGTGATAGTTAACGTAACATTTCAAAATCTGGTATATATATATATATATATATTCCCCCCTTCCCCCCCTTATCATCACATGCACTTGTAATCACATGCACTTGTAGTTTACCCTTTTCTTACCAGAAATACCGAGCCGCATTGCCTTTCTATACCAGTGTAGCTCCACCAGTGTGTATGTGTGGGAGGGTGATTATGGGATGTCCTGTACTTGCACACTCGGCATTAAGTAACTGTAATTATTAGCCAGTTTAGTATGACTGGATCGTGTTTCCCGCGCACTTCGGGTCCAGTCTGATTCAGAAGACGAGAGATGAGGTCCAACATAGGCAAAGCAGACTTTTTGCTCTAAATCACGTAGTTTCCCAGCATGCCCTGTCTCCGTCTGTGCATCTTGCCTTGCTTATTAAAGGTGCTGCAAAGAGCATAAAC
Organism: Brachyistius frenatus; assembly: GCF_029030835.1. Taxonomy (NCBI): domain Eukaryota; kingdom Metazoa; phylum Chordata; class Actinopteri; family Embiotocidae; genus Brachyistius; species Brachyistius frenatus. Next base: position 3,270,601 of record NW_027210640.1, on the reverse strand, counting down.
CCAATCAGTGGGTGTGTTCGCTTTTCTGCTTCATGCAGAAATTCCACCTTTGTGGAATTGAATAAATGCGAATAGAGCACATGACCCTGTTGTTGTTCTTAAGTATGTTTGTGTGCGTGCGCACATCCCGTGTATGAATATAATTTGTCGAGATTAAGTGCGTGTGAAGGCCTTTTGTGTGCTTGTAATCGTGTCACTGTGTGTGAATGAATGCCCCGTTCATGCATTTCTGCTGGTGTAGAACGCAAATTAAACAATAAATTGCATCTATAAAAGAAATGGAAGTAACTTGGTGCACTGATATTTGCATTGCCAGTGGCTACACACATCTGGACCCGCTAGTAAATTGTATTAATTTGATTACATGGATTCTTTTTAAACATCATTTTCAGTATATGAATCTATTATTAAAGATGAATCTGCGATTATTTTTCCTTTTCAATTAAGTTGGAACAGTAAAATATTTCTTAAAGGTTTAAGGAAACTTTAGAGGTCTTGTTTGTTCAGCAAACAGCCGAGAACTCAAAGATGTTTAGTTTACAATGATATATAAAACAGAAAAAAGTACAACTAGAGGCTTGACTCAATAGATTTTTAGTCATTTTCCAGAAAGCGTTGATCAAATCCTTTTATAAATTGCCAAATTATTTTATTAGACATCAGCTGTCTGTCTGTTTATAGTACTTATGTGTGTTTTAGTAAGAGGTAAATCTGATTTGTGAAAGCTAGAAATGCTGCGTCTGCCGGGCTTTACTCAACTGTTGCTGAACACTTTTTTACTATAGACCTTAACTTATTGAAACAGAACTTTTTTTTTTTTTTTTTTTTTTTTTACACCAGAGGAGCACCTAAAGAATCTAACGCTGCTCTGTTTGCTGTGCATCCAGGCTGCCTGGGCAGACCGGAGGGAAGGGGAGAGCTTTAACCCTGGTCTCCCGAGCTGACCACGAGTAATCATGGACGACAACTCCTCACTGGGCAAAGTCAGCAGCTCTACAGAGTCCGTGGCCACCGTCACCAGCGAGGAGTTTGTTCTGGTGCAGCCTGGCGCCGCCGGGTCACCACAAGGCTCTGAGGGCAAACCAAGACTCAAGGTCAGAACCACACACGGATATTGATCGAATCACATAATACGAGGCCACCCTTGCCATCTCTTTTGTAGCTGCCTAAAAGCTGCTGGCCTGATTTTTGAAGTCGTAAAATGTAAACCAAATGCAGCAAAAACAGCCTTGTCCCATCACCGTCCTGGATTTAATCATTTCTCTTTTCTGTTAACTCGGCCAGACCTCTCATAGCTACCACTGGTTTGACTAATTACAGCTCCAGTATATGTTGATTGTTATCATTAATGCAATTCAAGTGATTTTGTGTAATTACAGTCTGCAATCTACAACAGGAAGATGATGGACTGATGATTAACCCTCCTTGAATCTTTTGTTCCACTTCCCAAATTCTTTTTTTCTTGTCATTTCTCTCTCAGATGTCTTGGAATGGGAGTGAGCAGCTTGAAAAAGCTATGGAGGAGGTGTTGGATGATGATGACGAGGTGAAGATAGAGAAGGGCAGCGTGGAAAAGATGGAGAAGCACAGCGAACCAGAGAGCCGAGCCATGGAGGCTCAACCTGCAGGTAATTCTCCGAACCTTTCAGCTCCATTTGCAGCTGTTGTGTCGACTTGCATCTAGTTTCAACCTGCCAGTCAGTTGTTGTTTTTTTATTCACCCGACCGAACAAGTTCAATATCAGGTATGATATACTGTAATTCACTTAGTTCTTTCCAGGTAGCAATTTCTTTCAATGCAAGATATTACTTTAAAAAAGCACTTGTTTTCATGCGAGTTTTCCCGTTGGACGTTGTACTCACTCGAGAGGTGAATTTCCAATATTTTACTAAAATGTAACGTGTAATAATCAGTTAGTCTGACTCACTGGATGTAGCATGGAAATATAAACTTGCCATTAGCAGGCTGTTTTTTTTTTTTCGGGTCACATTCTTGGTGGAGAGTCAACATAAGCGAGGCAGAACACTGGCCATAATGGAAAACAAATTAGGAGCCGCATGAATAATGGCGATAACTTCTTTTATTATTTATTATCTGCTCTCTATTCTCAGTTTATCTTCTGATGGTGTGTGCAAAACCTCATAGAAGCACTTCTTTATTATAATGTTTGGCCTCTTTCACTGAACATCAGAGTGGCGATAATCATGTGTAAACATTCTTGGTAGTAAAACATTTGAAACTGACCCGATTGCCTTGAAAAAATGTTGCCGTGCATGACACAAACCAGTTTTGACATATCAGACTAGCGAGGCTGCTGTATGAACTCTTCTGAACTCTGACTTTGGCTCAACTGCTTTGTCTTTTAGCGAGGACCGGTCGACCCAGACGGTTCAACAAACGTCAGTGCAACAGACTAACAGAGGTCGATGTGCTGCACGGTTCAGCTCAATAGCAGGTGCAAGGCATTAGTACTGCCATGCTAACAGGTTCCAGTCCCTCGGGGGCCTCTCATTATTAAGACTGCACTCATTATTAATTATATTTCATTATCTGGGATTTATGGAGTCAACTCACCAACCATATGTTCATCATGTTTAAAACCATTATGGTGGCCCTTATGTTTCAGGTTCATATCCATCTGTGTTTATTCCTGGTTCTGGTTTTTAAGTGAGTCTAAAATGTGTAGTGCCTCCAACTACTGTGTAAGATCAAATATAATAGTCTGAACTGTGATTTAAACCCACTTTAAGACTAGAGACTTGAACTACACACGCATTGAAGAAAAGTAAATGTCAGTGCCCGACTCAGAGCAGATGCACCTGATGCTCTGAAACTCTGGATGTATTTCTGGATGATGTAGGCGTGGCTTTTTAAGCCCTTCTTGTGAAGCTCTTTACTTTCAGGTAAAACGAAACGGTAAATTAAATCATGTGTCACTGTGGAGGGAAGCACATGCCTTCCCCTCTGGACACATATAGCAGAGTTAACAATGTTGTCAAGAATAAAACATACAGCGCCACAAACTTTGAAAAGTCAACGCATGTGTAAACGTTTTGTTTAATTACTGCTGTCATTTCTTTTATATATTCTCAAGCAGGTGAATGCAGGGAAACAAAGACAGTTGAAGTTAAAAAAAAAAAATTGAGACACAGTTTCAATCTGAATGCTTTAGAAAATTGTAATAAATGAAAATATTGTTTGTTAGTGCTTGAGAATAATACTGACCATTCATTTTCTATGTTCAACCTTTAAAATATTTTAAATTCAAAACACATTTATTTACTGATTTACTTTCCATTCTTACTACTTTCACATTTCCCATGCTAACAGTGTTGCTGTGGCTGCAAAGCTGCAGTGAACTCAGAGGAAACGGTTAGCATGATACAGAATTAGAGCCCGTCAGCAGTGGAAGTCCAGCTGCTGCGCTCATTGTTCTGCTTCCTGTTTGTGAGTGTGAAAGCAAGCTCCAGGTCAAAAGGTCAATTCACAGATCACCCTTCTGAGCTCCCTGTGTCTTTCTGTCTCACCTTTTTTTTCTCATCTTTACGTCTTCGCAGAGGTGTTTTTGTGGTTTCTATGGCAAGCTGGTTTAATATTCAAGAAGTAGACTGGATACGTTTTGCAGATATCCGTAGTAAAATTGTTCCTACTAAAAAAATAAACAGTTAAGATATCAATAACATCATTTCTTCTTCAGACAAATAACATCACTTTTGCCATCCACGTGTGGGAGTTGTGTGATTACAGTTATGTACATTTGCTGATATCTGCAGACTGAATTATGGATATATACTCCAAACGCTAATTGAAAATACCTGTAATTACATTTTGGCTTGGCAAAATGAACGATATCTCCGGTTTGAGATGTCGCTAATGGGACTTATGACTAGTCAGAATTGAATTGTAGACATCTGAAAATGTAATTACAATTAGTCATAACATCTACAAGTACATTATACATATCTGTAATGACATAACCCAAACCCGAATGGCAAAAGTGACATCATTTGTTCGAAGAGGAATAATGTGGGTATTTCAAATGTTCTTTTTGACTTGGAAAAACTGAATAGTACATATCCAGCCTATCAATCGAATGTTATTTCATGGTCACACGACACGTTGACAGCCAGACCCATGGTTGTTGTTGAATGTGAGCAAAACGGTTGTTATTTTATCAGTCTTTTTAAATTTGACCAAACTGAGAGAAGTAGACATCCATTTACTTCACAATACTTTTTCTTTTCAGAAAAAGATTACAATATCACGCCGTTTCTGTCTGTCCACAGAAACATGTCCAGCTCCATCCAGCAGCCCCGTGGTCCTGGAGGAGGACAGCGTCCAGTTCAACAAGCTGTCCTACCTGGGCTGCACCTGGGTGAAGGCCCCTCGCAACGAGGCAGAGGCGCAGAGGGCCATGGCTACTCTGCGAGCCGAGAGTGCCATCCCCATCCCCATCACACTGCACGTCCCCTGTGGTCCAGACGGCTCTGTCAGGTCAGCCAGACAAATGAGACAGACAATGTCTAGGAGTGTGCCGGGTTCCCACACCGACATTCCTGGAGAAGTAATGAAATTTACAAAATATAAAAAAACAGATTTTCAAGGCCTAGATATGGTTTGGAATTTATAGTGAGTTTTGGAAAATTTTTAAATATGCCCTGTAAAATATGTTTCTTGAATTATAAATTTAAGATGTAGCGGCTATTTGACTGCGGGAGAAGCCCTTGCTGGGCCTGCATATGCTCTAAATTCTACACTGCTGTGATTGGCTGTGGTACTGTCTTGTCAGTTGGTTCCTAATCTCAATCGTGACCCTAATCTTAACCCTCCTGCAACGTAACAGCCAGTCACAGGTGCTCGGCCCGGGTATGCAGGTTCTTTCTATTTTAAGCTACTTAAAGTCATGTACTTTGGGTAAAATATCATGACAATTGACAAAGTTTTATGGTGATGTCGATGCAGGAGAATATTCATAACTATATTCAGGGAGTTAAGTTTATGGTCATAACAAAAACAAATCCCAACTGTGTTAGAGGCACTTAAAGATAAGGTGAATACATGATATGAAGACAATGACTCCTGAGAAAAATGACCACGTTACCACTTGTTGGGTAAATACATCGCCATGATTATGATTTATTGTGCCCACCTCCTTTAAAGCCTTTTAGCCAGCAGTTGCAGCATGATTCAACAGAAACTTTTCAACCATCCTGAGTCATTCAATGAAAAGGGAACATGAAATGTTCAGATACACCAAAGAGGAAATGAGACCAAAATGAAAAAGTTGACATTTCTGGACTACTAGGAGACGGTTGGGGGCCTTTCCCTCCTGATTGAATGAGACAGACTATTACCGCACGTGTTAAATAACCGTACAGTATCCACAACCAATTTTACATGTTAACACACACAATCTTAAAAGTGTCAGAATGTTATGGGTCTTTTAAGGTGAGGCAGTCTGGAAAAAGAAATATATAAAATAAATGGAAACTGGACAGCCTGGAAAAGGTGGTGGAGAGGAGGACGCTGAACAAATTATTATCCATATTGGATAATCCTGACCACCCTCTCCACCACCTGCTGCAGGGACAGAGGAGCACTTTCTCCAAAAGACTCGTCCAGCTCCGCTGTCACAAGGACAGATACAGGAGATCATTCCTGCCCACTGCAATAAGACTGTACAATAAATCACCTCTGGCAAAATCCATCACACAACAATAACACCGTTGGTTGTCTATTTTCTTGTTTGTTTAAATCTTTGCACTATTGTTTAGTTAGTTTTAATTTAATTGTTCTATTTTATTCTATTTATTGTATATACTGTGCATTTTTATATGTAATATTTTACTGTTGTTTTATTGCTTTCCTGTACCTATAATGCTGCCGTAGTGAAAAAATGTCCCCTTGTGGGATTAATAAAGTATCTATCTATCTATCTATCTATCTATCTATCTATCTATCTATCTATCTATCTATCTATCTATCTATCTATCTATCTATCTATCTATCTATCTATCTATCTATCTATCTATCTATCTATCTATCTAAATATGGTAATACATTTAAAAATATATTATTACACACATTGAATAAAGTGCAGTATAACCGGTTCATATTAAATGCATTTACAAATGAAAATTTTCTTTCTTTAATCTACTGTTACAGTGACTGTAAGTGTTGTTCTCAGAGCATCATTTCCCTGTGTAAAATGAACTAACTCTCCTCAGGGTTGCGGACCAGGCCTCTGGAACAGAGATCGCCTCCTTCCCCATCTACAAGGTGTTGTTCTGTGCTCGTGGCCGAGAGGGCTCGGTGGAAAGTGACTGTTTCTCCTTCACGGAGAGTTACCGAAGTTCGGAAGACTTCCAGATCCATGTTTTCTCCTGCCACATCAAAGAGGCTGTGAGTTAGATACGTTTAGTCCACATTACAAACTGCACTTCAACATGATGTTTACTCTTCTGTACAACACACAGCTATCTTATAAACCGATCTTAAAACCGGTGCAACACAAATATCTTTCCCAGTTTTAGAACAATGCTTCGTCATATCCAGCGCCCAAATTGTTTAAATGGCAAATATACTGGTATCCATTTGTGTGCCAATGGGTGTGTTGGTCTTGAAATGAGGTGCGGCCAGGTGCATTGTTGGCACATTGCTACCTTTAACACAGTGAGAAGGGATTGACCAACAAAAACTTGGTCTTGAGTCAATAGTGCAGTATTTCATTGTCATCAGTTGGGCGTATTATTAAGACAGTAATGTGTTTTACAAAGGCGAGTGAATAACACACACAATCTTGTTACACACACACAGGACATGCTGCTCAAACTGTATTGTGTAAACTAACTCATCCTGTGTTCACTCTTAAGAAAAATAATCTGAATCACAACTAAAATGGGGAAATATATATATATATATACACACACACACACACACACACACACACACACACACACACACACACACACACACACACACACACACACACACACACACACACACACACACACACACACACACACCATACCATTTCCTGTTTGTCCACGTGGTTGGACTTGGACAACTTGTCATGTTTACAGCCAATCAAATCTTGCATTAAGCAGTAATGTCAGTTCTGCCATGAACAGACACTCACACTGAGCCAGTCGGTTGCATGCTAAACAACACAAGAGCCACAGACTTTTAACAACAACAATCCTGCTGAAGTCCCCTCCTTAGGCAAGGCAAGTTTATTTGTATAGCACATTTCAACAATAAGGCAATTCAACGTGCTTCACATAAAATCATTAAAAGCATCATAACATTAGGCAAAAGAGAAAGACATTTAAAAAAAATTAAAAAATTAAAATAGCAGAAACAAAACCAGCTAAAATTAGGATAAAAGTTACGGTGCACTGTGGGACATAAAATACAGAAATATGTTGCACTGTAGTGCAAGAAATTAATCAAGATCCTCAAATCTGGTTTAATGAAAGGCACCAGCAAAACAGAAAAGTCTTCAAGCTTGATTTAAAAGAAGGTGAGAGTTGCAGCAGAATTTCTCTTAACTTATGAACACAATTTGTCCTGTGCCTCAAATTGCTGTCAATCTCACGCCCATGCACGCACACACGCACATGCGACAAGGAGCATTTCTGATATTTCCCAGATCATGTTTTACTCATCCTTTTTAAACAATAATTATAAACAATAAATGATACATTTAAAAACAAATAGACATTATTTTTTGACTACCAAAAAAGGATGATTAATGGCTCGGTTTGAGCCAACGTGGTTCGTATGTCATGCTGTCCAACCACGTCAGAAATAAAGTGTGTAACTGATTACCATGGCCACACAGAACAGGAAAAGAATCATTAATAATTTTGAAAATGGGTAATTAGCATTTTAACTTCCATACACTTCCTGTCATTTAAAAGTTGATAAGAAAAAAGACAATACCATTTTACTGTCTTTGACAGTCTGCCTTGCGTGTTATATGATGTTGCTGCTGATACAGATAACATTTAAAGCCATCATGACACCAGGAGAGTGGACTGTGCAATAATTCATTCATAATCCACTCACATTAATGGATACAAAATACCTTCACTGTGTTTCTGTCCACAGTATCCGTGTTCATTCGGAAATGGCAGAGCTGTAATTTCAGGCCCTGGGCTCTAATAAACACAATACACGTACTGTATTGTCTAGATTTTTATCAAGGAACAGACATTTCCTCTTAACTTATGAACACAATTTGTCCTGTGCCTCAAATTGCTGTCAATCTCACGCCCATGCACGCACACACGCACACTGTATACACTGTATACACTGTATATTGATGCAAATATGACCCATAAATACTAACACTCGTATACCACCAGGGGGCACTGTTGTCTTCAGCTGTATTTTCTCAATAATCTCTAGTCTATTCTACTCTCATCTTTATGTCTTATTTTTTTTTCTTTCATGTTCTCCATGATCTATATTAATTCTGTTTAAACTGCTCACCTTTTGCTCTTGCATAAATCTATTCCCTTCAGATTTTATAATCTCTTTCCTCCTCCTGATAAGCACTTCTACTTCTCTTTTTGTCTGCAAAGCTTCTGTTTTCCTTCATATTTTTCTCTTGTCCTCTTCCATCCAGGTCAGTCGTATCCTGTACAGTTTCTCGACAGCCTTTCGGCGTTCTTCACGACCAGCAGACATTAGGGACACAACGCTGTCCGGTCCGCCTGACAGCGATCTCTACACCTTCACTGTCTCAATGGAGATCAGAGAGGATGATGGCAAAGGGAACTACAGGTACTTGGTACACACACACACACACACACACACACACACACACACACACACACACACACACACACACACACACACACACACACACACACACACACACACACACACACACACACACACACACACACACACACACACACACACACACACACACACACGAACGAGCGCACACAGTTTGTTTTTTCTTGTCAGCACAGGACTGCTGGTATGACGGATGTGGTCGTATTTGGAAAAGGTTTAATGTGCTGCCGCAACTTTATTTTATCTGTAGTTTATCTTTTATTGTTCTCTTGTAGAGAGCCTAAAACTTATCAACACAATAACACAATTTTTCCACTTTCACAAGCCATGAAATATTGTTGCGTGGATTTTCATTTTCTTACTGCTATTGCTTCTCCACGAAAATAAAATAGCCGATTAGCTGTTCTGAAAGATGCCCGTTAGATGTAATACTCTCAGGAGGAGACTTGAGGCAAGTCATATTTCATCTATAACTGGGTCATTCATATGAAGGTAGTAATCTTTTTTTTTTCATGGAAGATCTAGCGAATGAGCTGGCATTCAGACAGACAACAATATTGAAATCATTGTAAAATGAAAGTACTCAGAAATGATTGCACTTTGATTTGAGTATTTCAAAGTTCCTCAGGATCTATACTGTATATATTAACACTTCCTTCTTCCTCGCTGCAGTGCAGTGCCTAAGGACCGAGATAAATTCTACTTCAAGCTGCGACAGGGGGTCCAGAAGAAAGTTGTTGTTTCGGTTCAACAGATGTGCAACAAGGAGCTGGGCATCGAGAGGTGAGGATCAATATATAATGCCTGATGTGGTCTTGGTTACTTTCCACCGGGTGTCTTTGTTGCATTGGGCCATCGCAGGTGTTGTACTGCATTTATTCTTCACCCTGTTTGTTCAGGAGGGAATAAATCTCCCCAGCTCTATAACTCAGGTTGCACTTTAAGTCTACATCATTATCCTCCCTTCCATTAACCAATTACCTTCAGGAGAGTTATTTTCTGAACACTATAATTGTGTCACGCTTCCACAGTCAGAAATGAACTAAAGGAAAACACTGCTGTAAACATGCTGGGTAGAAACACAGCATACAAAATCTATAGCATTGTTATAAACTTTATTTTAGTGAATTACACAGACTTTCCATAGGACAGCACCAGACAGCTTGAACTGTTTTTTTTTTTTCTCTCAAGGACAGTGCACACATTCAATACCTAAAATGCTGGAACAGCAAAACATTGAAACAAAGAGAAAAATAAAAAGTGCCAGAAAATAAATTCTGAAATCCATAAATCACTTCTAACATCCTGCACTCCCCCTGTTTTATGTGTTTGTATGCTGGAGCAGCAGTAAAAAAAAAAAAAACTAGGTCACTTCCTCTTTTCATCTTCACCCTTTGCCTCCTATTGCTATCAGAGGGAGACAGACACCTGCCCTCTCCTTTATTTTTAGTGCCTGTGGAAACCCCTATTGTGTTTGGAACTGATCCTTTTTTTATTTGACAGCACTTCATTAATATTCATTTTTTTTATTATAACCTTGGTCTTCGTTGTTAATTCTTTAGAAAAGCTGTTTGGTTTTGCATCATCTATTATGTGGACCCAGTACATTATGTTCTGTACGCATTACTGAGCAGCTGGATGACCCCTTTGGTGAAAACGGTTGTCTTAACACTTCACGCTAACGGCCACATTACCAAGGTGTCACTTAAAAAGACACCTGAGCTGCATTTTGTGAAATAATTATGAAGCATCCTGCGTAATTGATGGACCAACTGTAAATGTATTCTTATGTAATGCACTTTAGAAACTCCAGCATGAAGTTAAAGGGACTTTACCGAATCGAGTGATGATGCTGGATCATTTCTATGAACTTATATTTATATATATTATATAAATAAATATATATAATATATATAAATATATACATATATATAAATATATAAAATATATATATAAAAAGATAAATATATATATATATATATAATATATACATATAATAATTATATATATATTTATATAACTCATTTTATGACTTTACCGAATCAAGTGATGATGTTGGATCATTTCTATAAACTACTTCATATATATGTGTGTGTGTGTGTGTGTGTGTATATATATTTCTAATATATATATATTTTCTCTAATTTTATATGAAATTTGATATAAAATAATGGTTTTAGTGAACGTTGACAATTCTGGTTTTAGGATGTTGTCAAACAGTGCATTTAAGTTTTAGATTGTTTTATAGAGGAAACTCTAGGCCATAATGGGTTAACATTATATTATACTCTATATGAGTGTAGTTTAGCCAGTTGAGCTTTTTTCTACTGTTCAGTTTCCTTCCCGTTTCGACTAACTTGACTCACTCTGCTGGTGAATGCAGACTGTAACTCTGCAGTGGTATTAGTGGTTATTGACTTGTGGATTATACCTTCTGTCTTCCCTCGAGGTGTTTTGGGATGCTGCTGAGTCCAGGACAGAAAGTCTGCAACAGTGACATGCATCTACTAGACATGGTAAGCAAAACCCGATGCATAACAGTACCTAATCATAGTTTAGCAGTTTTATTTGGGGAACACTTTGGAGACCTTCAACTATTTGATTCATTGTTTTTGATTGAAAAATAATATTTATGTATTGAAGTCATGTTGTTGCAGTTTACAGTATAAAACATACAACTTCTGATTTCAAAATAAGTCAATGATTAATATGTATGCAGGAATCAATGGGAAAGAGCTCTGACGGGAAGGCCTACATCATCACAGGAACATGGAACCCCAACATGGCAACATTTCAGGCACTGAATGAAGACACACCCAAAGGTCAGGATGGGATATTTTCTCCTTCAACTATATTTTAGTTGGTACAAGTTCATGCAGCTACACTTTCATCAATATTTACAAACTCTTTGACACATTGTGGGAGGCTGTGGCTCAGATGGTAGGTTGGAAGGTTGTTGGTTCGATCCCCGGCTCCTCCTGTCCACGTTCCTAAGTGTCTTTGGGCAAGACACTGAACCCTAAGTTGCTCCCGATGTTATATTAATCGGTGTGTGAATGTACTCCTGATGGCGAGCACCTTGCCTGGCAGCTCATTAGTGTGTGAATGTGCGTGAGAATGCGTGAATGGAAAACCGTGTAAAAAGCGCTTTGAGACCGATAAGGTGATAAAAGGCTGTACAAGTGCAGTGCAGACCATTGAAACGTTACATTTGTGTGTTACTAAAAGATGCAAAGCCAGAAAACTGTTGACTGTTGAACACGCTACAGTGTTTATACTCATCGTCCTTTTTTCTTATTCATGAACACACAACAGTCATTTGTTGGCTGTCAGTAAAATGCTCTCTGAGGAGTTGTGGCTCTACACACACATGTGCAATACAGCAGGATTTATTTTCATACATTATTGTCAAAGTGACATGGTGGACCACCAAAAGATCAAGGGCACAGCTGCGAGTAATGCGGTGCTTGCACTCGCACTTTGGATGTGATAATTGCCTTCATCCATTCTCTGGAATAATTTATAGCGTCGTGGCCGGCCTTGTGATGCGTAGCTTGTCAAAGCTTCGCATGTTTTACACGTGGAAGCATAAACACATTGTGTCGTGCAGCAAGCGAAACAGAGCTGGTGACGCGCATAAGAAATGGAATTAAAAGCAGCATTCTGAGAAGAGGTCGGAGCAGATTCAAAGTCTCTTAGAGTTTGTCTTGAAGGTGGATGGCGAGTCTGTCAAAGCAGTCGACCTAGTGGACGTCAGGGAGTGTGGAGCCAGACTAACACAAACACAAAGATTAGATTATTTAAAAAAAATCTAAATATTATTTTAAAGGTAGATTTGAGTCAAACTATAGAGCATGTGAAACATACCTGGTTCTCATATTATTGTACTTTTGAGGCGTGTGAAATGCACAAATGAGGTTTATAGAATTCTTTGTCCAAAATGTTGTTGTTTTTTCTCAGTAACAATCTGTACAAAAGTTAGGATACTTCATCTACTAAAACTGAACTTCCTTTTACTTATTATCAGTAAATAGTAGTCTGTGTTTATTTTATGTCTCTAAACAAGTTGATTAAAGTATAAAACCTCCGTACTGTGAAATTCTCAAGACCATCTGTCTCTTCTTGTTCCTCTTTTATTTATAATTATACTGAACAGAAGCATTAAGTGATCAGTTATTTTGATGCTCACATCTATTTCTTTATGTTGTATAAAACAAAACATCTGCTGTAATTTGAAGAAATGTTTGGTAAACAGAATAAACCAAACAGATACATTTATAAGCTTCAGTTTGGGACTTTGTGTTTATCCACTAGGGGGTGTGGCATCCTCACTGGTTACATGGTGTGGATTTACTGCCGCTCAGTGGGAGCCAAACAGAAGCCTGGTGAAATCACTTCAGCATGGATTTAAAAATTCATCTTGAATTCTGTTCACCAGTTTTGGACCGGTTGACAGTTTATAACCTGGTTATTCTTTGAATCCTCTGAAGGCTTCACTGCACCTTCTGTTGGTTAGCATTTGTACCTGTCACTAAAATTAGCTTCTTTTTTTCTTTTTTTCTTGTTCTGCTTTTACTTCCTGGTTTGCTCCAGATAAGCAGGTCTATATGACAGTGGCAGTGGACCTGGTAGTGACTGAAGTGGTGGAGCCGGTTCGCTTCCTGTTGGAAACTCTGGCCCGGGTCTACCCGTCCAACGAACGCTTCTGGTACTTCAGCCGCAAGACCTTCAGTGAGACTTTCTACCTCAAACTCAGACAGGTATATATACTGAAACTACGAAAACCTCACAGAACCTGCACACACGCTCATGCTTTTTGTACGTTTTCGTTTAAACGTCCGGGTGGATTGAACTTGACATGTGACATCAAAGTGGATATGATCCACACACTGTAAAATGCAGGAGGCTACCTAATCGTTAGGGGGAAAGATGAAGCTCTGTGGATGAGGTTGTAATGGGCTGGACACTTTGGGGTCGTTAGCAAATGGTTTCTGACTGATTGGTTGTAGGGTTGCGTAATAGAACAATATATACTGTACCGTGAATCTTTATCATTCATTTTATTCTCTTATTGTTAAAAAATGTATTATTCTTTCATGTTTTTGTCTTTGTCAACTTTCTGTGACATGTCCATACTGTTATTAACATGATATCTATCTGTTTAATATCTTTGGGGGGGGGGGTCTACTCCACCCACTACACCATTGCAAATCAAATAAGCGAAGCTACTTCAGAGTTTTTTATGATTTTTGCATCGCTGATGAAGAACTTTTCCTGCTGAACTGTTTGTTGAAAGTTTTCAGTTGCATGATTAGGAAGCTTAAGAGAGTTTCAGTCAGTTCATCACTTTGATGTCTCCAAATAATTTAGTAGTGATTTATTATTGTTCAAAGGAAATGACAACATTGATATTTTTCGTCAGTGTTTGTAATAGAGCCAATCCATTCCATCATGATTTATCCAAAGTATCCCACTCTGCCTATAGGACTTTAGGAAAAATATTTAAAAGATAATCTGGGAGGATCAATAGAGCTCATTGCTGTACAAATAAATTAATGGATGAATTGAAGGAGTCTCAGCAGAGATCTCTGGCTGTAAAAGGTGTCAGCCATATTGCAATTACTAATTTGATTTTACAAGATTATTCAAGTGAAGTTGCGTTTATGGATGTGACCCAGTTTCACATATGTCTCAAAGGGCTTCACAGCCCAAACGACATCAGTTCTGAGACGAGGCCAGGCTTTCCAAAAAGTCTAGGGAGTGTTTGGATTGAGTGGCTGGGCAGCTTGGAGGATGAATGGAGTGGATGAGGAGGTCGAAGCAGGCAGCTTGGAGGCGGCGTGGTGTGTCAGCGACCAGTCAAACGCTGAACCCCAGAGAACTGAAACACTTGGTTGTTGTAAGCTCCAGATCTGTGTTGAATGATACAAATGTCTCATCAGCTGACTTCCGTTTCTCTCTTTCCATCTGTGCATCTTTTTTTAGTCTGCCTGCCTCTAATTATCAAGCTACCACATTGATATTCAACATGTCATTCCCTTCCCATGTTCACATGGAAACACTCAAAACCTCAACTATACACAGCTCGACATTTCCCTTGTTTCAAATTTAACAGCGACTGCTAAACTCCATGCCACATTTATCTTGTACCCTGTTGTCTGGCAACTGAATAATAGAAACCGCAGTTCACTAAACTATACTCTTCCTGTATCTTACTGTTCGTTTGCCATAGCGAACACCAACTCCCTGGAACGTTCGCCCTTTTAAGTTTCCTCACAACTTTCCTGATTAAAAAGTGCTGAGAGAGAGTGCACGTTCACTTACCTCCCACCAACACAAGCACACGCAGCCTGAGCAGGTGCTTAAAAAAATACAGTTAAGCTGCGAGCTTCCTCTCCCCTGTTAAAAAGCAGATCTCTTTTAGTAGGCCGTGGGGAGCTGGCAAAGCAGTGGAGTGTGGGGAAGCTTTGGATTGTGGAAGCTAATAAGAGGCTCAGTCTCATTATTTGCGTGCGGGTAATTAACAGCAGCGGGTTGACTCGTCCGCCTGATTGCCTCTCTAGTTATCTCCTCAGTAAATGGAAGAGTGTTGGACTGGTGCTGTGGTTAAGAGCTAATTAAAAGATAATATTGTGTGGAGGTTTTTGTAGAAGATGGCAATCACAGACATATAAAATATGTAGTCCTATTGTCTTCTTTTACCAAAAACAGTCATTATCTGAACTAATATCCCAGAATTTTTCCCGTGTCTGCTTCACTGGAAAATATATTCAGTATTTCTACTTGGAAACAAACCTGCTCAGGCTTTATGATCAGTGGGGTCCAGTCCATTTATTATTATTTCAAGACTGAAGTTCAAATTCAAGTTCAAATGTCAATATTAGATTTAAAGAAGGTTAAACTGAGGTGCAGACAAGGATTAGAAATATGTTGAGTTTTCCATTATTTTCAAAATAACTGAGGAGTTTCTAAAAGATAGCAGATGTGTAAACAATAACTATTAAGTTTGTATCGACATTTCTGAAAATGAACTCTTTTATGCAACAAAATATAGAAATAAGAAGACAACAAAATATAAAATATTGTTTTTTCTGCCATTTAAGATGAGCAAATAAAAAGTAGAGGAAGCAGTCAGATGGTGGTGGTACCAGGTATAGAGACCATTACAGTGTTTTGTGCAGTAAACTGGTCCTCATCTCACACAATAACATTCAGCAGGGAGCTTAGCTTTCTTAATATATCAACAAAATAGTAATTCTGTGTTTCCCTTGTCTTACATATCCATAGTTGATGAAACTGTGTTTGAACAGTGAGCCTTCTTTGGACCAAATTTCTGTCAGAATTATATCACTGTTAATAATCCATCCCAGAGGTTAACTCTTCACTGGCAGAGGCCACAGCAAAGAGAATGATGTTACCTAAACCTCCTCTGATTTTCTCTAAAAATAGGCCAGGCTTGATATTCTCTGCCAATTTGTGCTCTCATCACTGACTTGAGTTAGTCATTAGACGCCATGCGAGTGGGTAGATCAATACAGCTCATTGATCCATTCTACCAGGTGGAGGAGAGGGCTACAGCACTCGAGTAATTGAATAGACCAGAAATAAACATCAGTTGCTTATGACACTGAAGATCAAGTCCGGATGTGTCTTTGTCCCCTTGTACATTTTTTTTTTTTTTGGATCTATTATGATGCATTTAAGGAGAAGTTAAAGTAATATTAAGCGATTTAGACATCTTGGATTTAAAACTGAACATGTTATGTTGAAAGTAATCACTGATATCCCTCATTATGGTGGCGATTTACATTACAGGTGATTCAAAGTCTATTGTTGGATAAAGTCCTAAATTCACAAAGGTTTTATCACCAGGCATCGTTTTGTACTACTCGGACAGCTAGCCATTCCGGGCCAGTCATGGTTTTATATGGCTTTTGTGGTTCACCACCATCACTTGGACTTGGTTGATGGCTTCATTGATGTTTTGGCTTATAAACTCCTTGCATCCCACTGCTGATGCCGTTGTTCTTCAACTCGTTTCAAATACCATTTCTCTTATTGGTGTCGCCTGATTTCGGACCTAAAGTTGGTCATGCTGATTGCCCTCTCAATACTGACCATCATCAGGGGCTGCTTTCTGTCCTGGTTAAACAGAAGGGAAGTCTCGTCATACTGGCTAAGTTCAGCACCAGAAAAACTGATGTTTGCTGGTTGACAGTTCATTGTTGATTTTAATTGATTTGATTGTTAAGAATTGAGCCTGTGTTGCAGGCAGTTGGGATGGGTTGGCACTGAATATGAAAGGTGCTGTATACATAAAACTGAGTTGAGTTGGGAGAAAAATATTTTGTAGGTGCAGTTATCATGTAATCAACTATAATTGATTTTACAGAGGGAAGAAATGAAGATCTCTGAAATGATGATAATAATAACTGGTGTGCTTATAAAAAAAAATCCCTGAAACAAACCTAGAAGCAGCTGACAATATAGGCAAGAGGCACAGGTTTATATTCTCTTATTTCACTCTATGTTCAATGGACTTTAATGTGAACTGATCACTGCAGATATCTGTCAGTCACACTGTGGTCTCCATTTTATTGTCTGTTACCCCGTTACGTTTCCTAATACTGGATGTCTGCATACTGTATATTATCATTAAGCTAACTTTTTTATTTAAGACGGATTATTTTTTATTTTTCATTTATTATGGAATTATATATATATATTTTTTAAATTATCTAAATTTATGAAATTGTTTCCTCTTTGGGAAAAAAACCCGATTCTGATTGTGTGCATGAATGTGTGTACAGCAGGCACCAGACAGAGTGGGTCAGAGCGATGCTGTGTATGAGGTGGTGAGTCTTCAGAGGGAGGCAGAAAGAAGCAATGAAGGAAGAGGACGACTGGCCTCGCCCACTGAGGAAGAGGAGGTTGATGAAGGTATGGAGTGTTCTCTTTTTTTTTTTTTCTTATTTCCTGCTCTCTTCTCAGTTGCTTAGTTTCTGCCCTTCTTAATGTTAGTTGAATTAATCATGTACAGTAATAATGAAAAACAAATCTTTTAAATCTAAATCTTTGTGATATCAGGCAGGCTTTCTTTGTCTCTGTACATCAGTGATGAGATGACACAATTCTTCAGAAAGCCTACCACAAATAAACACAGACACGTTTGCGGTAACTTCACCATAGAATGTCCTCCAAAGCTTTGTTGATAAATGTGACCTCACATTGTTCAGGGCTATACAAATCCCTTGCCACCTTTAATATCAGAGAAAAACCCAACAACACTGTGGTCCTTCAGGGGCATGAGAAAGAAAAGATTCGGTTCACCACAAATAGCTTGTTGGTGGGAGCAATATATATATCCAATAGTCTTTTCTTTCCCTCCTGTGTGGCATGAACGCCTCATCTAAATGAGATCATATATCCAGATACGCAGTCTGAAATAGAGCTTTACACGTATACTATTCCCTGGCAGACATGCATCAAAAGTGAAGTTTAATTTTGTTGAGGCACATAAACATTGGCAGGAATACATGTGCATATGTGTGTTTGAAATTCTCAATGTTGGTCGCGTGTAAGTGAGTGTGGCAAAGCATGAGACGTCAGCGTGGAATGAGTTTGATTCTGTGCTTTGCAACAGATTTTGTGTACGTGTTACACCGTGCACAGCTCTAAGCTGCAGGAACAACCTCGGTGGTCTTGCATAGTTATTTGTGCGATAATGCACGCTTGTGTATGTGCTCGGGCATCAAGCGTATGGAGCCTGGCCCAACCCTGTCAGGGCTTGTTGGCTTATAGCGCTGCAGTGTCCAACAGCATCAAACATCTCTCACATGCCCTTTGTGGTTGAAGTAAACAGTATCCTCCATCAAGGAGATGCAACCATGGAGGGTTGTTTGCTGCGATCTTACAGCATTTTTTTTTTTTTTTCATGTGCCACTAATGATACTGTTGTTTAAATACAAGACTATGACATGACAGAAAATACAAAAACAACAATTCTCATTTTTTTCATTCCAAACATAGCTCTCGACCACTGTTGCAAATAGGCAACTCGAATAAAATTTATCTATTGAAGAACCCCAGCAATGAAAATCAAGTTTTTAACCCTGTTAACATTTCCACGTGACATATGAATGGGAAAAAACAAAACAAAACAGTCAACACCATGGCTTGATATTTTCATTTTAGTACTGCAGTGTAAGTCATATGTTGGTTAGATAATCACCAGTCCTGACAACTTGCGAGGTGTTCGTCTTTTTTCGGAATCTGTTTGGGTTCAGACATGAGTGGCTGAATAGCTCCAGTATTACCTCTTGCCATTGTGCAGCATATAATAATAGTAGTAGTAGTAGTAGTAGTAGTAATAGTAGTAGCAGCTAGTAAAATGGAAAACATGCAGAAATTTGTGCATTTGATGAGCAGAGTCAAAGGTGAAAGGGTAAGCCAAGAGGCTGGTGGACATAGTGGCAGGAACTATTTGCATATTAGATCCGCATTATGGTAAAGAAAACATTTGTAAACATGTCATTTTAATGAACAGTGAGGATTTTTTGGGGTTTTAATCGATGCCAGGAGAGGGACTATGAATTTCAACGTGACCCGTTTAAGGTGTCAAGCCAGAGCAGAGTGGATATTTTACCATCAGTAATGGCAGCATTGCCAAAGGGATGGAGGCAAAACAGCTGCAACATTAACAGCACTAACACTGACTGTTAGACTCCAGTGGTTCCCAAACATGACCCAGTTTCAGTCCACTAATATAAACAGGACTGACCACGGGCGCGGTGGTGCAGGTGTTGCAGATTTGGCCTGGCCGACTCGGACTGCACGCTTCATGAAAATAATGCAGGTGCGCACTCCTGCGTTCATTTAGCTGGAGTGTGTGTATGTGTGTGTGGTCACATGCGTAGGCACACATTCCTGTGTCGCATCAGAGGATTTTCTGCATCCAAGTTTCACAGCGTGTAGAATATCGCTTCACTGCAGCCAAATGATTTCAAATAGAGATCATGTCATTGACAGAAATAATATGATTATGAAAATATATGTGAAAAACACCCTAACCGATGCATTATTCATTTTATTTATGCAAATCCTAAGAAATAACCTCGGTGGGTATTATACAAGTTAATTAGTCCCACCTACATGGAAAACCTGTGACATTTTAACACGATACCAATGACTGCAGTTTTCTGGTACGGCAGTCAAAGCACTGCAGTGGAATATTGAGCCTGTCCCTATGGAAGTCAAATATATATCTTGTAAAAAATATTTTCCAAAGTAGAATCATTTTTTTTGGTTTAAATGTTTTTCAAAATTGTGATACAGCAACGTGGGAACATCTAATCTTGGAGGCTTATCTTCATCTTTTTGTTGCCTCGCTTTCTTCTTTGTTGCTGTAAACAGTTAGGTCCCCCCGCACCCCATTTTTCACCTTTCAGAACTAAAATGTATTTACAGAACGGGAGAGAAAAATTGTCTCTCCAATGTCTATCTGCCGACTCGCCCAAAGTCACGAGTCAGCCGCCAAGGCTGGGGCTGGCGGCTTTCAGCTGTCACTGTGGGAGCCATTCAATGGGCTTTTTCTATAACGCCCCGCTCCTCCCCCAGAGCTGCAAACTGGAGGCGCTCAGGGCCGTGGAGCTGGAGGTCAGTCTCATTGTGTACAGAAATGAATACACTCGCAGTGTAGATGGCACCACTCCGCGCACATACATTCAATTCATTTTTTTTTTCCCCCCCTTGGAAGCCGACGTTTTCTTTTTTCTTTGCTTTTTCTTTCACAGTATGATTTGTGGTTGTTTTTTTGTTTCTCACGCACACAGACAAATAGTGTTCCCTTTTCAAATAAATTCACACAAACTGTGACCTGCACAAGTTTATATCTTTACAGTCCCTCTGATTTATCAGTTCTAATTCTGCATAATATATCTGAATAACACAACACAAAAAAGAAACACATAGAGCTTGATTAAATCAGTACACTGCCGTCAGAGAAGAGGTGTAAGTCCAAAGCGAAGGTTCATTAAATAGAGTGAAACATAAAAGATGGAACATCTTCATGATACTAATAGGAAATTTCTGCTTGCTATAACATAGACAAAACCAATTCCCCAGTGGTTTCAACATCAGAGAGATCCTGTTTGAAAGTAATCCTACAGTGAATGTGCAATCCCTCTCCAGATTAAAAGGTAACCGTAATGGCCCTCATCTTCACAGTTTCTTTCATCACCTGGTAAATTGGCAGTGGCATTGGACTCACGCTTCTCTGCCACGTGGCCTCAGCAAATCTGAGGACAGAGGCAGCAGCTTTGTGCTGGGTCTAAACCATTTGAAAGGACTCATCAAGCATTTATAAAGACCTGAAAAGCTCCTGCTGAGGCTCTGAGGATGTATACGAGCAGCAGTGCATTGAGCGTCGTGGCTGCATGTTCTAGAAGAAAATGTCTTAACTCATTATTAAATGTCAAGGCCTGAGCAAATTCTTCAGTGGGAGTAAATGATGCCTTTAAACCCTGTTCTGGGAAATTCCGAGCCACTATTGTGTTACTTTAATGTTTATGTCACTTGTGAAATGTCTCTTTCAGTCTCAATGAGATCAGTAAGAGCTTTTTAAAATGTACCATTGGATTTGGTGCAACTTGCACATACCCTGATTAAAAGGAGGCCGGATTTCACAAATCCTTCTAATATCTAAACCTTCAGATGTCCTGATATGATTTAATCAAGCACACCTTCATTTGGTTTAAAGACCAAGACAAGCAAGAAACATTTGCTGTAACAGTGTGATATTCTCAGTCATTTATTAGATTGAAGGATATAAGCCACACCAGACTGGGTGTTTTTCTCTCTTTGAAGTTGAAGTGGACTCAACTTCCTGGTCTGAAAAATGAGGCAAACGCTGAAGCGCTATAAAGTGCAATACCACTGAGGGCCACTACGGGTTGGCTCTGAAATGCTGCTGGCTCCATAGACTCCCAGTCAATATCTTTCATGAAATAGAATGTCAATAGATTTTTTTTCAGCAAGTTATTATGAGGTTGTTGGCAAAAGTCCCTCCTTCTTATTAGTTTTCTGGCGGTCCATTTGGAAATAACCCCGTCATTAATTAGATATTAGCCCTCAAAAAGCGGTGTTTTTGAGGGCATGTCTGTTTGATTGCCAGGCCTGTGGCGCAGTTTCTGCTATAGGTGGGCAGGGCATAGTGTGAATCAGACTCATCGGTCACTTCTTACTCCAAACTCCAAACTTGAGGCTTCATAACAGCAGTTCAGGAACCAATGGGCGACGTCACGGTTGGTTGCCGCTTGGTTCTTTCTTTCTGATGGTTTGAGTTTATTCTGAGGTTTTTTCACGATAGGGAAGTCACGATATGAAATTATTGCAACTTTTG
This sequence comes from Brachyistius frenatus, assembly GCF_029030835.1. Classification (NCBI taxonomy): domain Eukaryota; kingdom Metazoa; phylum Chordata; class Actinopteri; family Embiotocidae; genus Brachyistius; species Brachyistius frenatus. Next base: position 3,248,393 of record NW_027210640.1, on the reverse strand, counting down.
AATTATACTGAGAATTGGGAATATAAATTTCTGTCTCCAAAAGGAAAACGTTACCAACATAAGAAATTTACCAACGAGTTTTCAGTCTGTTCATTTTACTTTATCTTTTTTTTTTATTGCAGCACAATGAGATTGCTAAACAGACAGACTGACCCAACATATCAAGAAAACCAGTCATAAATACTGCATGCACCTGACAAATTTAGTTTTTTGTTTAATAAAATATCAACACCAGGCATCCAATGTATGCATGTTTCCTTTCCCCTCTGGAATTCAGACAGTGCTGTGTAACCAGACAGAAAATGTGGGAGCAGGAGAACGATACAATAAATGTCCTGCCGGCTAGGACTCACTGCTCATGGCATTTGCACCCATGTGGTATGCACCCCAACCACTCTGCTATCGGTTGGCCCCCTGGGTGTTTTTCTTATGGTGGTGAATTATTTTTGGACATCTAGTGGGACTTATTCCTCGCCACTACTTTTTTTTTCAGTTTTTAGTTTGTGCAAATCACGATTAGTGTGTAAATCAGTGTCATTGTTTCAACATAAAATGTACTACAGATTTTCTTAGGCCCAGTGTTTATGTTCACCTGTATTCTAAAGGTAAACATAATTAATATATACAATGCTTTGTCTGCATCCACCTCAAATGAAAAACTTAGAAAGAAGATGGACAATTTGGTAATAATACCCAGACTACCAAGAGAGTATTTGTGCTTCAGTGTCACTCTTAACGATCCATTTTTATTTATTTTTCTCCATGGTTAACACATTGCATCACTGGTTTCTGTGTAGTAAATACATACACACTTGTAGAGCCATAGCAGTATTATAAAGTCCACAAGTTCTCATTCTGAACATAGTATGTGAATCAGTGTGTGTGTGTGTGTGTCTGTGTCTATGTCTGTGTGTGTGTGTGTGTGTGTGTGTGTGTGTCTGCGTGTGTGTGCGTGTGTGTCTGCTAGTTCCAGTGGGTGGTCTCTGTGTGGGGATCAGTTCATCTCTCCAGCAGCAGAGCAGGCCAGACAGTCAATTAGTGCTTCTACATCTAAACACAAGTGGTTCGCTTTGCTGATTGCCTCTTGTCTGCTTCATGATGCACCAGACAGGAGAACAGCAATAATGGAAGGTGTAGGCACTGCAAAGGCACTCCTGCCTCCATTTAGCTGTGGTATCAATATTAACAGCTTCTAAAATGTGCAATGCGTATCAGAGTGCCTTCATGTGGGTTTCTTATTAAGATGAAATGCTCACAAGTCCAAACACAGCCTATCTTGCGGTCTTTGACTAATTATTTAACTGGTAAGTACAAAGAAAGGACAACAATTTTACATGGTGTTATAGGCCTTGCCCACAAAATGTGTGTCTGAGTAACTATATGCCCCATGTGGACGAAGGTTACAGGGTATCAGGATCCACAGGATCGACATCTACTTGATGCGCTGCATGTGTGTTCATATTTCTGTGTCTTTTTTTTTTACAGATAGTGACAGTGAAATCTCCAGTGGGACAGGAGACGTTTCCAAAGACTGTCCTGAGAAAATACTGGAGTCCTGGGGTGCAATCCTCAACAGATGGTAGGGCTTCAAAGGATGCAAAAAAGTCATAGATGTGGACATTCAGAATGGCATAAAAATTCAGATTAAATTATACGAGGACAGACATTTTGAATGTGGTCAGGAGAAGACTGTGATACAGGTTAAAGAGAATGTTTACACATCTGGGTAAATCCTCATACAATTCAAGAACTGTGGAGCGTTTTTGCCCTTCAAACTACTTTATAAAAGCACTGAGAAGTATATCAAGTCCACTCTGCCTCATGCAGAGTGTGATTTACAGTACAGGGCTGGGTCCTCTCCATTATTGCAGTTTGATTGTTTTTTCATCCCAGTTTATATAGATTACCTGCTTAAAGCTGAGACTTGGCACTTTGATGAAATGTCAATTATCTTATATCAAATGGAATGTGCTGAACTCAGAGCCTGAAGAGCACAGTGTATGTACCTGTCCAAATTCTCATGGTTTGGACTGTATATCCGTTTAATTTATCTGCTATAACACAAACCGACTATTGTAATACTTAAATGCTTGTACACCAGCTGGCATTGATACATAGAGCTTTAGATACAGACATTATTAACTGAATAAAAGATGTTTCGGGCTTTTCATTTGAGCTCACAGCCTGTTTTCCTGCTGTTGCATCAGCACAACGAAGTGAAGTTTATTGGGAAATTGCTTTCATACGGCCTCAATAAACACATAATGATGAGATTTCAAGCATCATTAAAAAGAGCTGACGGTGTGTTTTCAAAAGCAGGATTTTTTTTTATCTTGTGGGATCACAGCACTGCTGTTAATATTCCAGACGATAGTATACTACGTGGTAGGAGTAGTTAATAAAATTATACTCAGTATGGTATTTAACGAGTTAGGTAAGGATTACTTTAATTAATACTGTAGCTAATAAAGCAATAAATCTGAACTTTAACTGATGTAGTTAATGTAATTATAGGGCTTCTGTGTGAAGCAGTGAACCCTTCAGCTTCTTTCAGCAGTCTGCTGTTGTACAGGGCTGCTCCCAGTCTATATGTGTATGATTGTATAATTAGGTAACTGGCAAACATAGTGAGGAAAAAACTTGAATACATTCTAAAATATGATTAATTAAATAACAACTTTTCATTAAAACCAAATAGTATTCATTTCCGAGCAACATGAATACGTCTGTGACAGCCATACATTTATGGGATTGACTTGATTGGTCCTGTTCTGTCACTGCCCACAGTAATTATCAAATCTGTCCAGCTGCACTTCAAAATAATAGTTAATGTGGATTTAATTGAGTTAAGTTTCCTTGTAAAATAATGCATTAATCAGGTATGTTTGTGTATGTATCAGGCATGGGAACCTGTCCACTCGTCCGAAGGGTTTGCCCCCATTGGTTCGCAGTGGCATTCCTGAGCCACTCAGAGCCGAAGTCTGGCAGCTGCTGGCCGGTTGCCACGACAACCATGACCTGCTTGAGCACTACCGCATCCTCATCACCAAGGTAAACAACACACGCAAACAGACAGACCAGGGTAGGACAACTTCTTTAAAAAAAAAAAAAAAAAAAAAGCAGTTATTAAAGGTTCCTCTTACCATCATGTCTCAACAGTGGGTCAAAAAATGACAAAAGTCAAGAGTTACTTTGACACACCATGTTGATGTATGTAGTTGTTCTTCACCATGGTTGTATTTATTATATGTCTGAGAGTATCCTGACAGTACTTTGCTCATCATTCCTGAGTCTCGCCTCAAAATATGAAGCTTGAACATGCACACGGTTCGTATTTTGTGGTTCCCTCAGGTGTATAGACAGCTTTTGTTGTGTTCATGGTGGAAGCCAGATGAGTGGTTTGGATTGTGTCGATATCATGTCTTTATGGTGAAAATGTCTGACCTTGTTGTGTACAGTAGTGTGTCTAATCAACATCTCTGACGCTGCCGTTCATTAGAGCTCTTCCTCTGAACTGCGTGTCAAGTCGGAGAGCACTTTAATTTAGCATCGACATTTAAATGCATGCGCTGCTTGTCTGAGGACTATTACAGCTCGACCTGGACCTTTGGCCTCCCAAAGAGCCGGCAAGAGTTCAAAGTTCATTTTTTGGACCTTTTTAGGATTTAACTGTTCTGTGTTCACATATCACCTGTCCGGTGCACTTGGTTGGTCAGTTGAGTTTAAGGTGGTGCCATACAGGTGCAAACCAAACTCTACTGTAACGACACTGTCTACAAACTGAATTTGGATCTGCTGCGTACTGAAGAACATGAACTAAACATGTAGTTTATTTCATTTGGTCAGAAGCCCCAAAAAAAAGATGAATTGTTGCCTTTTAGTTCTGGTTCACTTTGTGTGACTTCTCACTAAGAAAGCTGCCGGAATGAAGTCATATCAACAACAGCATTATCAGCACTACATTGGCTCAAAAGGGGTGGGGTGGGAGGGGGATCATTTGTTTATGTAGTAATTTTACTACTACACTGGAACTTAAAATGCGGGAGCATAATTAGTCAAGACTGCCTCTCAACTTCACCAGTTTAAATATATGAACATGCCAGAGTTAATTTCAACCAAACCAGACAGGTTAGGTATGAAAATATCCTTAGACAACCAACACTTAAAAACATATGAATAGATTTCAGTTTACAAATTCACATTGTTTAATGATTTTCTCCAGAATGACTTGCAAAATGTGCAACTCTAAAACCACGTAATGGTAAACATGCCATCTAAAATCAGTAACACAGAGACTCGTATTTCCATTACCATCTACGAATGAGAAAGTCAAGATTAAAGGTCAGGAGGGCAGAGATGAAAGGAATTTTACAATGATTCAGATATTGAACTGAGCTACAGTATTAGTAGTTCTGAAATGCGACTGTTCCAATTTATCAAATCAGTAAGGGCAGTTGTGGGAATATTACTCGTATAGAGTTAATCGCACATTGATTTGCACGACTATGATGAAAATAAACAATCCAACTTTTAAACCCAGTAATTATCTAAAATTTCTTCTTGATACATTGATATTTTAATTATTTCATAGATATTATATTACTGCCTTAGTTTTACATAAATTGTATTTATCTTTCTGTTATCGGTCTGTTAGCCATCCTTAGACATTTGTAAACCAGTAAGTAAAGTGACAAAGCCCCTCTGGACCAGACAGCAGCGGAGGAGGAGGAGGTAATATAAACACTGAAAGTAGACAGAGATCCTCCCTTTTATGGATAATAAAATGGTCTTTCTCTTTGCCACACAGAAGCGGGTGAAACTACCTGCCTCAATCAATAAGCAGGGAGCAAGGGGTGCAGATGGAAAGAAGAAAAATTGAGACAGCTAAGAATGTGGACCCATAAATATGAGGTTGTAGTGACCGAGGGGAGAAGACGAGAAAAGGAATGTGCGTAAATGTCAAGAGACCTGGCTGATTTCTGTCTTTCTTGAGTCACATATTTTTTACTTGTCTTTCACTGCTGTGTAAATTTATTTTTCTCTTCCTCAACCCTTCTGTTTCTCCCATCTTTATCTGTTATACTGGGACAGTTTTTCTTCTGCTCTTTCATTAGTCTACCTCGTTCTCTGTCCTGTGTGCCATCTCTCTTTATGGCTTACACACTCTTCCTTTCTTCCTCGTCTCCGCCATGTTTTTCTGCGCCTCTTTCTATCTCTCCCCCTTTCCCTCCCTTCCTTCTCTCCCTCGCGCTGGTTACATAAAATCAAGCTTCTGTAGTTCAGCTCATTTATTCTCATTCCAATGGCTGGGCCACGCCCACATCTTCTGTCTTGCCGGAGTATAGTGATGGTATTGATAGGCGGTTGGCTGGGCTATTAATAGCTGCACCAAATGAATGGAACCGAGGGAAGACGGAGGTGGGAGGGGAAGAGGAAAGGGAGGCAAATGACAGCAACGGTGAGGGCGATGTGGAACTTATTAATGTCTGCTGTCTGGGCTCAGTGCCGACGTTAATGCTGATTGAATTCTAAATAATTGGACTGTCGTCCCTTTGGAAGGGGCATGGGTGTTGTAAATAAGCGCCGTGTATCGCCATGGGTCCTCTGCTCGAGGCCCTCAGAGATTTTTGACCTCTTGAGGAGTCCTGTCCTCATGTGAGAAGCACTGGGTTAGACTAACCTACTGAGCATTTAGCAGCATGTAGCCCATGGCTAGCCAGTTTGATATCATAGATCGCAAGTGTCATGTCCAGTATTGTACTGCTCTAATTTACAGTCCTCACACACAGGGTAACAAATACGCACTCTGTCACACACACCATGGCCTCAGGGTGTTTGAGACATTCACAAAATAACTTTTTTCTCGACTGGTGCAGCACAGTGTTTGGGATCGGGGTTGGGGGGGTTTGCTAGTGACATTTGAACAACCTTTTCGTGTCCCTAGAGTCGAACAAGCCGAAGGTGTGCTGCCACGCTTGAACCCACAGCTTAAAAAAGCTCAGCCAGCTATTTCCAGGCCTGCCTTTCCAAAAACCAATCTCAGTCACAGCACAGCCAGTGTGTTAACAGAGGTCAGGATCTCTCCTCAGGTCAACGGCTGTGATCAGAAGCCTGGAACAGCGGTTCTTCCACAGTAGGCTGTAAGAAGTCTTGGACTGTATGAAACTGAAGGTCTTCCAAGGAGATTGTTTTGCAAAGGGAATTGATTTTTTTTTTTCTTCTTTTTAACTTTTCTTTTCAGTGCTTCTATACAATATCCGTAACCTGACGCTGTAGATGCTTTGTTCCACAGAACCATCTGAGAACCATCTGAGAAGCGTTGTACAGCTGTTTAGACAAGGGCTGGCACTTTAAAAAAAAAATACTTGACTGTCGTACCACGCCCGTAGCTGCCAGTAGGTCCATCACACGATGCTGATTGGTCAGAACTACTGCGGTCGGGACTCAAATTCACAATTTGAAGCCTCACAAGATGGATTCTGGTGTAATCTCGTAAATCCAGGCGCCTTTTTAAATTAGCATCCAGTTCTCGGTACCCATCCCTTCTGTGTGGGAACTTTGGCTGTGTCATGGCCCAGCCCCTGTGCTTCATCCTACTGGTCACTTAGTTGCTCACATTGTGTGTCTAGTTTGAATATGATGTAATTGATCATTTTTGTTACCGAGTGAAGAAATAAGTCCAAGTTATAAGCTTACATATAACTAAACTTATAACATAACTCAATGATAACATAACACAATAATAACAATAATACGTAACACAACACAACAATAACGCAACACAACAAAACCATAAATATAACGTGACCATAAACAAAATACAATCATAAACAAAACACAACCATAACATAAACATAACACAATAACAACCATTTTTATTCAGTGACTATCATTATCTTTTCTGGACTTCCCTCGGAAGACTAGAACAAACACACAAACTCTTTACTAAGCATGTAATGAAAGCAGAGAGCAAATTATACCAGGGCTTTGTGGCGCTTTGCACTTTTTTTGTTGAGTCATATTCAGTCCAGGTGCCAGCTTAGTGATGACATTTCATGTCGGTCTACAATCAAAGGCAGCATCAGCCATGCATTCGGGCTGGAATAATACTACACCCACGCCTGATAACCCACACACAGATACATGGAGTACAATGTACATAAGATGGGCTGCCATGGTAACTGCAAGGGTCTAAGGACTTCTCTTTGCTTGAAGTTGTCTCCATGACAATTCTGTGTCTCCTTTTGCCTTTCGTGTCAACATTCTGCTGTAGTTAATTAACTACTTGATATTTGGATAATTGGAACCCAGGTAGGTGGCCAGCTACTTATAAATTTTCATCTAGGACTTTTTCAGCCTTCTGGCAACCACTGCAGTGCCCACTGTACAGTATAAGTATGTACTAGTTTGAATTTAAACATTTTCTATTACACAGCTCTATTAACCAGTTGCACTTACTGTATATATGGCAGATTGTGCCACATATTTAAATCTTATTGCCTGTAACCTGTTTTCAGTATAGAAATAACAATAACAAACATATAAAAAAAAAATTGTTTTGTCATCTATGACGTCATTACAACTCTCGGTATAAATTTATAGATTTTCAGCTTAAGTGTTTCTGATTCTAGAAAAAAAAAGTAAAATCTTTTAGAGCATTCATTTGTATTTGGAAGTCAAGGGATCTTTTTCCTTCTCTTCCAAAGTTGTAAATTTGACCTCAAAGACTACGTGTGTGTTTATAGGAGGAGGATCAACACAGTCTATATGCAGTATATAACACAGTGTATAACGTTCGCTCATCAGTTCTAACTTCTCTGGGAATTGCTTATTGGATGGATTTTGACTGTTGTGCCATTCAGAGGGCACATCACCAGATATGTCCTCTGAATTGCTCATGTACAGCTTTTTAAATGATCAAATTCATGAAGTGCACCTTGAACCCAGCAGGTCTAATAAACACACTTCTGAATCACTGTATTTGGGGTTTGGCATTGTAACACTGGGACAAAACCACAATGAAGTAAACTGGAAATTGCAAAATTGCCCATGATAATCATGATTCTCTAAGTTCACTAAGTTATTACCAACCTTGGGTTGCTAGTGATCCAATAATTTTTATTTTATTTTAAATAGATATATTAGAAAAGGATTACTTATTACCATTTTTGACATTTTATAAGCAGAACATTGTTAAAGACAAATCATTTGAGGAATACAAGTAAGCGCATTGTTTAACTAAAAAAACAAAAAAATAATTATGCAGAGTGCCAAATAGTGCCTGGCTACTAGCCTGAGGTTTGCATTCAAAGGTTACTCAATGATTGAAATAATTGCTGATTAATTTGCCATTAGTGCACTAATAATTTATGCGCTAGATTATTTTTTTTTACTAATTATACAACATGAGTCATTTGATGTGATGATATTTTCTGTAGAAGCACATACACATGCCGTATATACACATTGACATGTGCATCACTGTCACAGGACTAACTCTATCTTTGGTGAAGTTGATGTTTGATCCTCTGTCAGATCTCAGAAGTCCATTAAAAGCCTGCTGGTGTAGTTGAAAAACATGCTGCGTGATCAAAGCTAAAAACAAAAGTTGTTTTTCATCGCTCTTTTGATACTGATATTTTGACATTGAATCAAGGTTTTCGACCTTTGATGAAAACACAGTATGCCCTCATGTATAGTTACCCATTATGCACATAGATAAACATTGTTTCTCCGTCTTACTTGTGCCCTGCCCCTGGTCTGAGGTCTCCCATCATTTATGGTAGAAAAAAATTCCCTTCGAGGGTCTAAAGCCTTGTCAATCAAAGCGTCACGCATACATAGCACACTATCCCATCCTCCGTTATAGTATCTGTAGGGACCAGCTGCACTGCATGTCCACAATACAGCCAGGCAACACCACTTCCATTCTCCCCTCCCTACAATCTAGGCCTATTCACTGCAGCCCTCCCTTCTCGGGTCTGTGTGGGTCTCCATAATGCATCCCTCCAGTTCCCAGTATCCACAGCAGGAACCCAGTAGGCACCATAAAAGGACACACTGCCTTTCATCCACAGTCACAGAAAAGTCTGTATCTCAAAAAGATGGACCAACAAAAATATGATTGGTCATTTCTGTAGTTTCTGTTTAATTAAGTAAATTAACAAGAGAGAAGTGACACAATGTATAATTGATTTTGAGTAACACCGTGCCAGTTCCCTGCATGAATGTATATGTACTTAAAATGGTGTTATCAGTGATGTTAATAGATTTAATGCCCTCTGCGAGCTTGGCATTTAATGTGGAGTTTCTTGTGCAGACAGATATTACCATGTAATGCCAAAAGTGTGGCATAACAGATTTATTGGGTGTTTGTTATAACTGTCTTGCCATACAGCAGTGAGTGCATGAACTACTGTATGTGGGCATTAGCATAGCCTCCTAGCCATACTGACACCGATATGACAGCTCGCATTAAGGAGATCCAGCCTCCAGCATCTTCCGTGGTCACAACACTTCTGTGTCTCAGTCTTCGTACCGACTGTAGCCTCGCAGCTGGAGCTGTGCTCTGCTTTTTCTATTCCTTACTCGCACCAGCTTGCATCTCCTGATTCGATAAATCTGAATCTGTTGCCATGAATAACATCGTTAGAATTTTCACCCAGGTATTGAATGAATTTTAGACTCAATTTGTCCAGGAAGGCTGTAGCAGTAATGTTGTCTATTTGCAGTTTAAGCAAGATAAAACTTAGAGCTACTCCCTTGTGCTAGAAAAAACCCCATTTAGAATAATAACATGTTACTGAATATCTCTGAACATACAGACGTAATACAGGACAGACTAAGCATTAAATGTTTCTCTATTAAAACTGCATTACTATCGTGTTAGTGCTGTAAAAAAATGCTAAATATATGCATATTGTTGCAATTATTCAAAAAATATAAATGTGTCACACTTGTTTTTCTTGGACCAAAAAAAATTCGATATCTTGTGAAATGTACAAAGACTTCTTTTTTTTTACATTCAAGGTTTACAGTGACAGTTACATCCTGACCTAGCAGGACACTAGGAGCTACAGGATAATGAATACAAATATGTCAACCTGAGCAGTCAGACAGGTCTTCACCGCCATGTGGTGTGAGATTAAATGAAGATGATAGATGGTGATTTCGGTAGGCAGCCTGTCTTTGACCTTTCGCTCTTCTTTGCCATTCAGCTGCTGCAGTCCCATTGTAAGCAGTGAACGTGGTGACATTGTGCTGGAAGTAAAAATGGTTGAGATATTTCATTTTGTTTGGCCACTCAATATGAATGTGGGATTCGATAATAATAGCTTACTTTGCTTTCCATATGCTGTGAGCTAGTTCCTGTCTTTATGTTGGACACTTTCTCCTTCCCAATGTTGTACATTATTGCTGATATTTGCTCGTAGTGTTATATTTCATCACAACCCATTACTTTTTAAGGTGGTTACAATTTTTTTTGTTTTTGAATACACCTTAGACCTTGTGAAGTGAGTTGTCAATGTCCCCAATGGCTCAAAGATGTGACTGTGACAATAGTGATAGCATTTCAGTAAAGTGCACACAGTATTCTTAAATTATCCAAGCTTGATGCTAGTCCATTATGCTTTTTTACTCCAGGATTTCAATGAGCCAAGAGAGGCAGAAGGGCTAACAAGATTCTGGCTTTTCATTGGATTGAGTTCTTAAAGGATCACAGTATCTACAGGAAAACCATGATTTCATTTTTGGCAAATTTTGTCAGTCTAAATTTCTGGAGCAGTCTTTATGACAGGCAAGTAAGCCACACTAAAGTCACTGACCTCTAATACTGTCAATGCTTGAAAATCCTCTCCTTGAGGGCCTTTAACCTGGCAACTGAATCCAGACACAGCTTGGCCCACTCTTGTTAAATTTAAATACTGGCTTCTGTCTGCTAAGCTTAGTGTTGGTCTGTTGATGGTGCTAGCTAAAGGTTTGTATCCAGGCAGCGAACCAGTGTTAATCTGCTGCACTAAAAGCGTATCCCTCCGTATCCCAACCCCCAGACTCTTGAATGAGGTTTGTCAGTGATCAGAGCTGCAGTGCAGAAACCTCTGTGTTTACATTTGACCCTTTAAGCAAATTCCTTGATAACCATCACCACAAACAGCAATTTGTGAACCAGTTCACCAGTCAATACTCAAACACCTACATGCGAACAACAGCAAACAATAATTGAGAAACTTCTTTTAAAAAGGAGTAATTGTGATAAACTAATGATAGTAAGAATAGTAGCTATAGAATTAGGACCCTTGCCATTGCATCTCTTTCCCAAAATGAAACGATAAAATGGTTGTTGAGTAACACATTGTACATAGAAATTAGCAGTCTCCTTTCTGACAAAGTATAATGTGATACTGCAGTAATAAAAACTTGACTTTTTGTAATTGATCATCATCCAATAGGCCTTAGTGTACTTTACAGTACTTGTATCTGCATCCTCAGTCACTTGTGTAAACAAAACATGAGAAGAAATGGAGCATAGCTTTCTCCCAAAATTGGAAGAATATTTGTGTTATATAAATGTGTATATATAAATAGATGCAAACTCCAGGTCTTTAAAATAAAGCCAATGCAGAAGTGCAATACCACTGAGGGCCAGAAGGGGCTGGCTCCAAAAGTGTCAACTTCTCTTACGAAACACGAAGTGAATGTTTGTTTTTTTCTTTCCATAATTAATTCGACATTAGACCTCAAAGAGAGGTATGTTTTGGGGCTTGCCTGTTTGATTGACATAGCTGGGTACAGTCAGGTTACTGGTATAGGTGGGCGTGCATAGTATCAGATCCACCCTTCTCTCATCTACAGCGCCACCCTCGTGTCAAAATCTAAATTTAAAAAAAATCTAAATGGTGACAGTCAAAATGACACTTGATCAATGGGTGACTTCACAGTGTGTTACCACACTTTTTTTTTTTTTTCTTGTCAGTGTAGTCTAATCACATCTAAATTATGAGTTAGAAGATTTTACGCGCTCAGACCATTCCTGCTCCAGGGTGACTTTATTTATCCCCCCCAAAAAAATCTGTACCTTTTTTTTTTTTTTTTTTTCAGTCTCAATTTGGCAACCTCCCATTACATTTACCATCAGTGTGACAGTAGAGGTCCACTGGCTGGCTGGTTTATTGAACAAGGACTTGTGATGTAATATCTCATACTGCTGGGACACACTTTTATATTTCTCCTGCAGTAATCAACCATCAGCAACTGTACAACAACATCAGCTTGCCTAATAGGAAGAGCTGTTACACACTTTGTTCATTATTTATACAAAACTTGTGCAGGTCTTGAATGACGAGACCTTATACTAACGCTGATTGATGTTTTTGTGCTTATTGATTTAATTTTGTTTTCATTGATTGAGCACCATATAATGCTTGCTTTAATGATGCCAGTATATCAATTTATGAATTACTCACCTTCTCCTGGTGAAGTGTCTTTGAACCAGAAGGTGACCACCCTACCTCATTATTTTGTGTGCTCTCGATAAGCCCCCAAGCCAAACACCTTTTAATGTAGATGTAAACTCTGTGCTTTTGCTGACACATTGCTGTTGAGACTGAAATCAGCAGGAGCCCAAGGGTGGAGGAGGGTGGGATGCTGAGAAGCAGTGAAAGGTGAATCAGCCTCCACCTTTGTTTCCTAGTGGCCCTGCTGGCTTTGTTTTGGAGCAGAATGAATTATTAACGGTGGCCTTCTGGTGGTGTTTTTCATCAGTGTCCACCTCCAAAGGTAAAGAGCACTGTGCTGAGAGATCTCCATTGACTGACTCCTTCCATAGTGACAGCGGAACCGTCTCCCTGAACTTTTTTTTAGCCCTGGCTTCGTCTCATTTTATTTTTAGTTCTCCGCTCTTTTCTGACCACTGTTGTTTTGTTTTTTCATTGAACTGTTTTTCTCAATGACCACTTTAGTAGAACATTGTATCATAAACATTGGCTGTCATAACTAAACCTAAAAAAATGCTGACGTCCATTTGAGTTGCATCACTGCTTTATTGTTTTTATATTGATGACAAAATGATCAAACTGTAACTCCTGTAACAAAAAGCATTTCTTTTTTGGAGAAGGTGAAGCCTGTGTGTTCTATATTGCAGTCACAGACCGAGAATGTGGTTTGATATTATATTGTTTCTACCCATGAGCCCATGCTTCTTTAAAGTGAGAAAATAAAAAATGGGAACTAAAACGTGATGTGCAGTATGCTTTTCATCTTAGGAATTAATTACATATTTCTATTAGGTTGGTTCTGTACCTTGAATGCGCTGTCAGGAACAGGTGATGTGTAAAAACTCATCTTTATTATTACCTCCTCTTATTACAATTACATCCAGGACAGTCAAGTCAGGTCCAGGTTAAGCCATCGTTTGGCTCTCCCTCTGGAAGGCACATTAACAGATAACACATTTGGTTTTGCTCGCAAGGTTTCATATATAACTTTCAGTGTCGATTTGACCACACACTGTTCTAGATTTAAATTTAGTCAAATTAGACACATTTGCATAAGTAAATGGTGTGTTTTTTCTTTAATTATCTGCTCAAGTATATGTAATAGTATACTATATGTCAATTGTTTTGTACACTTAAGCAACAGTGCTCCATCACTGACTCCTTAGTGCAGCTCAGCCACCAAATTTTCTTGTACTTCTATAATTGGTTTAGTTCTTGTTGTGGTTGCTCCTTTCAAAGATTTCTTTGTTTGATTGTTTTGTACAAATAGCTTGTGTAATCTTCCTGGAAGAAGCTAGGTGCATTGTTGTTTCCTAGCTAGTCATTTTCCATCCATCTTGTAGTCATCCACTCCTCACTGGCTCTAATAGAATGTAATCATTAAAAAAAAGAAACCAATATTGTTAACAAAGTTGCGCTGAATGTCCTTTTGTTGCAAGATTCTCCTGACCAGCCACGTTGCTTGACAGTTTCTTTCCATCCGCCCTTCTGCTTGGCCAATTTGCTGTCACTTGATCCTTTTTATCATTTTCTGGCCAGAGGATGCTCCCAGCTGGCCGAAATGCTTGGCAACTGTAACTAAGGGGCAGACATAACTGTGCTAAGCTGTTGGTTAAATAAAGAATAAAAAAAAGTAACCTGAAGAACCTGGAGCCTGGTTGGAGAGGGGACAGGATGCATTTTACAAGAATTAAACACCCAAGATGTCCCTTTGGATAATCGAGTTTTAGTGTTATCCTGCATACATGAACATTATACAATAATGTTTTTACGTTAATTTGTCAATTTAATAAAGTGAGACAGTTCAATGGTTAACGCATATTCTCATGACATGTACATTTTATTATGTTTTGCTGCAATATTTTATCGTTTTAGTGTTATTTCTGTTGGTTGTTTCTATAGATGAATAAAATAGTCCTGCTTTTTTAAAGATTGGGTGAGGTAGATGTGTAGAGGAGGGGAACTGAGAGGAGGAAGTGGAACTGAAACAGGGAAGGAAAAATAGGAGGGGGGGAAGAGGGGAGGGGGCTTTAGTTAATAGAAAATAGACTGTGAGAGATAAGTGATATGTAAATAGGAAATGTATCCAAATTTACCTCTGGGAGAAAGCCAGTCTGAGAGACAGGATAATGTGGCAGGGAGCCTCAGGTGCAGCTGGGAGGGGAGGAGGCAGGGCGATGAGCGAGAAGCTGAGTGAGAAAGAGGGAGGGTTTGTGTGTGTGTGTGTGTGTGTGTGTGTGTGTGTGTGTGAGACTTTGTGTGTGTGTGTGTGTGTGTGTGTGTGTGGAGAGAGAGAGAGAGAGAGAGAGAGAGAGACTTGAGTGTGCAAGCTAGAGAGATTGTGTGGTGAGAGAGGAAGGGAAGTGTAAGCCAGTCACAGCATCTCTCCTCACTGCGCCAGGGCTGAGGGACTCTTCGTCCCCTCGCTTCCCTCGCTGCAGTTTTAACTCATATCCATCAGCGCAGTCATCTTTTTTTTCTCTTGCATTTTACTTGCTGCTTTGGACAGATGCATTGCATTCATCTCTTTCTGTATGCTAGGACCTAAGGATTTATTCATGAAAAACGTGGGTTGTCCTTTTTGATCGGAAGTAAAAAGGAGGCATTTGCAAAGGACAGTGCTTGAAACTGGGACTCCGACTGGGACTTGGTCTTTTCTTTATGCTGCTAGAGTGGATTCCCCCTTTGTTGTGCTGCCAGTGTTTTGTTCAGGGTGGCAGACGTACTGACAGAGGAGTCAAAGGCGAGGCTATAAGACCCCATACCTCTACAATTAAACAGAATGCATACTTGAAAGGACTACGACAAGTTAAGAAAATCAATGTTTGTATTAAGCACTTGTGGAGAAGGTACTAACCCCTGCCAAGCACTGCCTCTGCCACAATGACACAACGAAAAAGCAAGTAACAAGTTTAAGGGATAAATAAGTGGATTGCCGATGGATCCCCAAACCCCTCTCTGCAAGTGTCTGCCATAGGATTGCTGAGGAGTTGAAGTGAGCGGAGCGCTGAGTAATTCAGCTGGCCTCTCATTCATTGCTCCTAGAGAGTCCTTTCACCTGCCTGCATGGGAGTCTGACATTCAACACTTTTCATCAGCTATTGGACTTTTATGTTTGTCTTGAGCAACTTGCAGTCCAGAGCACTGAGAGGCAAGTTTGCACATTTGGATTTAAACTTTATAGATCTTTATTGGCATAACTCATCCAGACATTTTGATGCGCTCGGTTTTTTGCTCATTCTGCCGAGGGATGCCTTGTAAACACATTTTCCCCCACCGCCATGTGTGCTGAGAGAGCTGTGACATTATCTCCTGCGGAGATCCCCATGTTGTTCTAGCCTGTGTCTGTGTTTTGATTCAGACAATAGCTGGGCATACATGGGCTCCAGACACTGACCAGAGGACCACCAAAATAAGGGAAGCCTGCTGTCACGCAGTAAACACACAAGCACCCATGGCAAAGTGAAACTCTGGAATGTACTGAGGGGTTGACTCCCAGAGATGGACGTAATTATACATGAAGAGAGACTACTTTTAAGAAGCTTTTTGTGATCTACACAAGGGTTACCTATAACGTATTTTTGAAAAGTAACTGCTCCCAGAAAATTTGATCTCTTCTTTAGGTGTGAAATAGGAACTGGATGTTGATTGCTGATTTGATGTCCTCTGAGGATCTGTCAAGTAAAGGGAGCACTGTACTTTCTTTGATGGTTTAACCTCGTGTGGTTTTCTCCCTCACATCATCTGTGCTCCCTGCCCTTGTGAGGACATCTTCTGCCCCCAGCCTCCTGGTGGCAACTCTCATTAGAATCAGGCGATGAGGCCACAGACTGGGAGTCATAGCAGCAGGCGAACTCGCCTTTGGGATAGATGCTGGCCGCAGCACTAATGCTACCCCGCTTTTGGTTTACTGAAGGAATACAACAGTTTTTTTCCCTCCTACTCCTGACTGTTACCCACCCACTACTTTCAGTAACCATGCGTGATTGGAGAGGAGAGCTGAACGGGTTGTCCTATCCTCCCAGAGGCTGTATTGATTTTCCCCCAGTCAGTGTTCATTTGATTGAGACCCAGTTATGTGAGAGTAAGGTGAACGAGAGCGTGAGTGTGCTAGGGAGAGTATTGAGCTTTGTGAACTGAGGGAGGCTGCAGACTCCTGGTAAAGAACGGGGAGGGAGACGGGCAGTTCTCCGGTTTCAGGCCAGCTGCCTTATGGGTGGCACACCACAAACCTGACCCACCTGGATAGCACCCAGAACAATGAACCAGTCTGAACTGACAACGGACCCGGTGCTCACTGCCAACAGCAGCCATGGAGACTTCTTTCCGGAAAGAGCCTCAAACCACTCTTGTCCTTTGGGCTGGGGGCTGAACGAAGGCCTCGAGGCTTGCGTTCTGGAAACGGCTGTCATTGTACTTCTGACAGTGCTCATTATTGCTGGGAACCTGACAGTGATCTTTGTGTTCCACTGTGCCCCTCTGCTGCACCACTACACCACCAGCTACTTCATCCAGACCATGGCCTACGCTGACCTGCTGGTGGGTCTTAGTTGCCTGGTGCCCACCCTGTCTTTGCTCCACTACCCAGCAGGTGTCCAGGAACCAATCACATGCCAGGTTTTCAGCTATGTCATCTCTGTTTTGAAGAGTGTTTCAATGGCCTGCTTGGCTTGTATCAGTGTGGATCGCTACCTGGCCATAACTAAACCCTTATCTTACAACCAGCTGGTGACACCGTGTCGGCTACGAGGCTGCATCACCGTCATCTGGGTCTACTCTAGCCTGGTTTTCCTGCCTTCCTTCTTCGGTTGGGGTAAGCCGGGATATCATGGGGATATTTTTGAGTGGTGCGCTCACTCTTGGCCCACCTCTGCCCTATTTACAGGCTTTGTGGTGTGCTTGCTCTATGCACCTGCTGCTCTTGTGGTCTGTTTTACCTATTACCACATCTTTCGCATTTGCCAGCAACACAACAGGGAGATCAGTGAACGGCGGGCACGCTTCCCCAGCCAGGAGATGGAGGCGGGTGAGGGGACCAGTGGTGGGCATCAGGGAGGGCATGGACCAGATCGACGCTATGCGATGGTGCTCTTCCGCATCACCAGTGTTTTCTATATGCTTTGGCTTCCCTACATAATCTACTTTCTGCTAGAGAGCTCCCATGTGCTGGATAGTCCTGCCCTCTCCTTCATCACCACCTGGTTGGCCATTAGCAACAGCTTTTGCAACTGTGTCATCTACAGCCTGTCCAATAGTGTTTTCCGCCTGGGCATGCGAAGGCTCTCTCAGACTATTTGCACCTTCAGCCATTGTGCTGCAGATGACCGGGACTTTGGGGAGCCTAAACCAAGAAAGAGAGCGAACTCCTGCTCCATCTGAAAGGAAGACTTTTACAGGATGAGGATACTCCCGGAATCTATGAATGGGAAACATGAAACTTAACAAGCTTAGCAGCTCATAAACTTGCAGTAAATTGGTGGGGCTTAACCACATGGAAAACAGCTCCTGTTGTGTCAGCCTTTAAGCTGACACCAATGACATTGCCTTGGTCACAATAAACTGTTTACTGCAAGCTTTTCAAGGAGATGGGTACAGTGTCTAAACAGAGATATTGAATGAGAGATGGGTGTTCTGTGATGGCTTTTATTCTGTGGTAGCGTAGAGGCTTTCTCAGCTTTTACATCTCACTGCGTGTCATCAGTCAGGCCAGACCAAGTGGGAAGACAAAACTGTAAATTCCAAAAGCTTCACCAACATTTCCTCAAACATCAAATGTGACCACGCTGTTTCATGACTGTTACATTTTGTAAGTGGTTGTGAATTGCATCAACCTTTTACTGGGTGTCTCCATACTTTGTATGACTATCATTAGTATATACAACATAATCTACACTTGTGCTCACAAACCCATTTAAAGGTTGTAGATTGATATTCAACTTTTTAATCATACAGACATACATACAGTGACAATGACAACAGCCATTATGCTGCTAATAAAAGAGACGGTATACGTCGTTGACTGTTTTCTAGAGGAAAGTGAGCAGTTCTTCTCCTACAGGATAGAGATGCATCGTCATGATGTCAGGTGTTCTGCCACTTTTTTTTTCTCTAATGATTGAGTGATTGGCCAACCACCAAACTGACAGCTGGTTGAAGTTTGAATTAAGTTGTGTCTTACTCGTACCTTCTGCTAAACATGGTATAATATATAAGCGTGTGCAGCAATCTTAAAAAAAGTCAACTTTACATAATGCTGTGTAGACAGTTATGCAAACATACTCATCGCAGCATTGGACCCAGGACTGTAAAATCATCTAAACTTGTAAGGAGTGTTGAAACCTTTAAATGTTAAAATCCTCTAAATAAAAACCACGTTAAGGCAACTTTTTGTGTTCTTTAACATGGTTGTTAGTCTATAATGGGCATAGTCAAATTGCCACTTTCAACACATGGCCTACTGCAGTAATCTGACCTGTATCAGATTGTCCACAGATAAAGCTGCTTCCAATTGTTTGCCAATTCAAATATCAGCTGAATACTGTTGGTCACCAATTGATTGGTGCACATTTACCAAAAAGCACCTTATTTCCAATGTTCAGACCAAAGATGTGTTGGACTCAGCCTGGTTTGAGGGCAGTGACTTGATGCTCTCAGCAGATAGCTACCCTGCACAATATTATTTGTTTTTTTCCCCCAGGTGCCCCTTTGCTCTTATATAATCGACCATCAACTCCAGAATTCCTACCATTGGTCTGGCATTCTTGATGTGCCTGTGTTGTTCTGCTAACAATTTGATGCACGAGTGCCCGTGACAGACATTTCTAACCAGCTAATACATATTACATCCTACTGTCCTTGTATATGGAGGGCCATGTTTACTGGATCGTGAACACACAACAGAAGTGGCAAAATACAATGTCATTATCCAACTACGGATATCTGTAATGCAGGAGAACATTTTAATAGTACTTAAGAAGCAGAATTTTCTACATAAGTTGATTTGAGGATTTAGTTGTTTTTAGATGTCCCTGTACTCACGAACCTGCCTTGGTACAGAACATTATAGTGATGCCAGTGTAGACTTGAAGATGTCTGCTTTGGGTGACATGGTTATCTGTGTTGAAGATGGTTAGTGGATTTTATTTCCCAGCAGCAGGGGACAGGGGCTCAGACTAATGTCATCTGATCTGTCTGGAGGTTAAATCTTAACGGCTCTGAAATTACATGCTAACTCGTGTAAACGTTTAAGGTTATCAGCAGCTTATCTTGTTTTGAGTGGTTGAACTACTGGTCAGACATTGCTGTTTACTTTTAATTTCTCCCTATTCTTTTAGCTCTACTGATTCTGTTGTTGATAATGCTGAGAAGTTATTGCCCTCAAACTGCAAGCCTGAATGTCTAACAGACTTTTCAATGCATTTGTGAATGAACACAATATTTAGTGTGCACTTCTCATTGGGCAAAATTTAAGGGAAAAAATAAGGTTTTGAAAAAAATGCCCCATCTGTTTTTATGACGTTTGTGCCAAGCAACAGCTGAGTGCTGAGGAGTTCAAAAGATTTTATTGGAGATATTAATTTTATTCGTACTTTTATTCATACTTTATTCTGCTAAAAAAATAAAGTTATTTTGTTCTTTTACTGTGCCCTCCCAGCTTGGTGACTGTTCCCCAGTTTTGGGTATTTGCTATACAAGATGATGTGTGTTGTTAAAGCAGCCAACAGACTGCCTTTGGCTGCAAGTCTTTGCTACAGCACAGTAGTATAATCATTCCAGTCTAGTTACCTTCGATGGTGTACATTCCTCTGCTCATTTGGTCAGTGTCAAAGGTCAATTAATTCATAAAACAACCAGCTAATGACTTATACCGATCTCCCTCTTTGCTCATGTAGTAGTGTCGCTCATTTGTGGTTTAGGCCTTGCTTGTAGTTTATTCGTCCATGCAAGAAACAAAGAGACACAGTAAACCCAGTTCCTTGATATTGTAACTGTTGTTCCATTCTATGCTGCTTAACTGTACCCTGTGCAAGTCATTCCTCATTTTAAAGCTGCATCAAGTGATTTAAAAAAAAAATATATATATATTTATTTATTTTTTTTACCTCTAGTGGCAGGAAGACTCTGAGCATTTTATTTATTTGATTTTTGTGACATGTTGGTGATCAATCTGCTGTTTACACCTCCAGCAGAAACAAAACTACATAATCACTCCATGAGAGTCTTTCTAGTCACCTGATGAATGTAAGTACAATATTGTTTTTAAAGTCAACAGAAAAATATTTCTCTCTTGGTTATCTACATGCTTCTCCTTCTTCATCAGCCACTCTTCACTACTTTTGCGTGAGGGAGGGAGCCTATAGTTAATTTGAAATGATGTGCCGGGAGTGGCTGCCCATGGCTTATGTTGTATGTGCTGGCATTTTTTTGTTTTTATTTTCGGTTCAAACAACTAAGATAAACAATTGAATGGCACAAAAGCAAAAGTCACAAAAGCAGCTGTTAAGTTGTAGAATTGAGCGTTGAATCTCAGTGGGACCAACAGCGTTCAACACCCTTAAACACAACCATGAGTTGTTTGATTCAGTGATAGTATTAAAAAAAAAATATTGCTTTATGCAGCTTTAATGCATTACAGATTGTTCTGTACATGTGCCTAAAGATGTATTTTGTAGGAAAAGTGGGAAAAAAAGATGTTGAAAAGTAACTACCATTACATGGACATGCTGCATTTTTCAAAGACATTTTCCAGCTATGTAAACGTACCATGTGACATTGTACACATTCGAGGGTACACCGTTGTCGGATTTAGTTTTCCATGACTTTGTGATAAGCCCAGAGAGATTTCCACTTGAACCAAGACTGGGTCGAGTCACTTGTTTATCACAGTCAATGACTGACTTCTGCCTTCACGTGGGTACATGTTCTACTATCTGACGTCTACATCTGTAGAATAACAGGAGACAGCAGATTTGTCCAAGTCTTGTGAATTCCCCTCTGTAGCCGTATGACCTGGCAAATATGAGAAATAACAGTAGGGAACCACAGCATAGCCGTGTCAAATACTAGACTTGCAGTTATATACTTTTTCATTTTGATGTGCTTTTGGTACTCCTTTGGAGCATAGTGCAGTGGGGTAGTAGATGAAATTCATAGGATCTGAATTAGTACTGTATAATCCTCACAATGTGGTGACAAACAACAACATATAAGACAGGAGAAAACTAAATTCTGCCTAGCGTGAAGTAATATAGCTCAGTTGTTGCCATATAATGTACCAGTTGGAATATTCCATTAAAGTGAAGATTACAGTTATTGGTCTGAAGTTGCACAACTATTCAGTCCTTTGATAGGTAGTTTCGTAGCAGGTTATGTGAAATGTGAGTCTTGGCACAGGGTTTCAAAAATCCAAGCACCACCGAGTGAATATTTAAAAAATAAATTGTTCTTGTGTCTGTATTACACTGACCAAACTGAAGTGGTAGAAAATCAAAACTGTTATCTTGTCCAAACAAGTCACTTAATTTCAAGTGCATTGATAGGAGCTTTTAGCAAAAAGAGTTTAAGGATAATATGTATTTATTTATTAAGTTATGTTTAAACCTTTACACAATATACTGTGTATGAGTATACTGTATGTAAAGTGTGTGTATCTATTTTTAATCTGCTGTACAGCCAAAAAAAAAAAAAAAAAGAAATTCTGACAGGTGTTGTGCACCCATTTGTGTTAAATCAACTAGGCTGCTGATGTTTTGAGTAGGAGGCGAGTGTGTTAAAATTACACAGTATCTATTTTTTTATTTTGAAATTTTGGCTATGGTTTTGCTGTTGCTGCCAACCTAATAAAGGTGAAAATAGTAGACATTCACATCTGTGTAGTTGCTTTTGTGAAATGTGTGTTTCAGCTTTTATTTCTTACCAGTTGAACTCTCCAGAGTCGCCTAAATATGTCCTCCACTTGGCTGCTATTTAAAGGAATGATGAAGAGGAAGGAGATGTGGACTTGTTACTTTTTGGCTGCCAGTTTGAGTCCCTAAACTTGATGGGATCTGTGTGATTAGATAACCTCCTTCAGCAAATATTGGCGCCCTTAAGCAAGAAGCTTGGATTTTGATCTAGGCGGTTTGATGTACCAGTTATGTTGGAAATGTAATGAATGTGAAATAGTCAGTGAAGATGGTTTCCATGTGTGCATTCATGAATAATATGAATCCAGACATATCATTTGTTCAGGCTCTATAATGAGACTACTGTTTCATACCAACAAAGGACATGATGACGATGTGTATTAACTCCTAATAGCAGAAAAGACTACTCTGCTGCAGACACATCACCTTACAAATACTACTTAGTCAGCCCCTTCGAGGAACAAAGCCTATACGAGTGATTCTCATACTTAGAAGAGCAAGAGGAAATGGAAGGAGGTTTTGAAAGAGGTTTGAAAGAAAGAACTGAAGAACTGGTTGGAGTAAGAAAAAAAGAACAGGATAGGTGATGAAGTTAGAGCCTCCTAATGATATCAAGAACCAAATGTATATCTTTTGTATTTTCTTCTCTCTAATGAGTAGATCAAATATTTGAGCTATGTGACTTCTCCTTAGTAAGAAAGAATGGAATGAAAATTGAAACCCAGTGCAACTCCAACCCCTTCGAGGAACAAAGCCTATACGAGTGATTCTCATCATTTCCACAATAAGTATACTACATATCTGTAAGTTCTGTCTTCAGGGTTGCTTCATCTCAGTTATGAAACATTTTCTGGTTCCATTAGATACATGCAGAACCATAGAGTGTCTACATCCCAGATTACTGTTCTAATTCTAATCACAGCAAACACCAAATGACAACACCGATGGTAACAAAGAAGGGAACAAACAGTATGTTTAGTTTTCAGGTTTTGGTCTCTACAGTCTCCTTTTAATCAGCAGATGGCTGACTAAGTAGTATTTGTAAGGTGATGTGTCTGCAGCAGAGTAGTCTTTTCTGCTATTAGGAGTTAATACACATCGTCATCATGTCCTTTGTTGGTATGAAACAGTAGTCTCATTATAGAGCCTGATCCCTTGTTCTTGGTCTTAAATTGTCATTTGAAATTCATACACTCAACCTCTAGACTGCAGCCATAACCCCGCTGTCTTCCCCCTGTAGTGTAGGCTCATGGAGAGAAGAGCAAGAGGAAATTAAAGGAGGTTTTGAAAGAGGTTTGAAAGAAAGAACTGGTTGGAGTGAGAAAAAAAGAACAGGATAGGTGATGAAGTTAGAGCCTGAATGAGAACACCAAGGTTACAGAGAAAGAGAGAATCAGGAGAGAGAGTAAGGAGGAAAGAAAATGTGGGTTGAGGATGAGCGTTTAGGAACAAAAAGTAGGGAAGGAGTAAGGATGAGGATGAAGAATCATCATTAGGAGGATATCATCAGTTTCATGCTTGTCTCTGAAATCCTATTAAGATCTATTTCAGTAAAATCTTAGGCTGCAAAAGATGATCAAGTTATTTGTTTAGGATAGTTTTATTTACACACTCAAATTACATTTGCAAGACAGAATCAAGAACCAAATGTATTTCTCTTAAATAAGACATTTTTATAGTGTTACAGCCCTTAGTAGCTTCATAGATTAGCAGGAGGTTTGCATGTCTAGCTATATCAGAACCATGCTGAAATTATTTATAGCACTCTAGACTTTTGTTATAGTCCTTATTTAAGCACAAGAAAGGTTTCACTCTGACATGAAGCTGAACAACAATTTAATCTATTTGTTGTGTTTGTGTAGATCTACTGCATTTCATTTTCACACCAGCATCCACTTTAAGAGGTTTTTTTTTTCTTTCTTTCTTTTCCTATGTTCGAGATGTAGTTTTGGAACTAAATCCGTATTTGTTCTTTCAACAGAAAGCATTGCATTCACACTATCTATTCAGCCAAACCAAGAGCATCTTCCCAGTCCAGGCCCACTCAATATTCATGGCCAACACTATATCAGGAATTCCCTTTCATTTCCACAAATGGCAGCACTCGCCTCACTTCCTCTTTCCCTTTCCATCCTGCCACTCTCCTCCTCCTCTTTCCGTCCTGATTGAGAAAGGACCACCTGACCCTCTTTTGAGGTGGGGAAGTCAAAATTGGAGGGGAAACCAGTTCCTGTCTCTGCGTGCTAATGGTGGAGCCTCGCGGCAGCCACCAAAAGCTTTTGATGGCATAAGGAGGACACACTCGTACACCCACACAGCAACACACTCTCATACATCTTGCATGGACTCGCTTACTCTTTGAAAACAGGGGCTGCAGATTGTGGTCTGATAGCTGACAGGTGTTCTTTTCATCATAGCCGATGTTGTGTGCCCTTATAGTATTTAATCTGTTGTGTTACACAATTTTTAAACATTTATTCATCCATTAGGGAAGACTGAGACCACAGCCCTGTCATCACATCATTAGGTTTTATGAATCTGCTCACGGCATTTTAATCCATTCAATAGTTGCCAACACATTTCACTAAAATCAAACATGTCAACTTTATGGTGGTGCTAAAGGTAAGGTTAGTGGATCCCCAAAGTCAGAAGGATTCATCCTCTGGGGACCGCTAACATCCACATCAAATTTCACTGTAATTCATCCAGAAGTTGAGATATTTCAGTTTGGTCCAAACAGCTTCTCACACATTCACCTTTTAGCCAGATTCTTCTGGTGGCCACAGTACGGCTATATGAACGGTATTTGGTCTCTGCCAAAAACACAGTAAAAGTAGTTGTTGTAGGAAGACAAGGTTCCCATTTTCAAATTTTTACCTTCATTTTCCTTGTTGTTTTAAGATGGATTTATTTGGTTACAAGCCTGGTATAATTTGCTGTTTTGGGGATTTCTGCCCCACCTCCTTTAGTGTACACAACATACTTTTTACATACTTCTTCTCAGTTTTTGGGAGCAAAATATTCAGAAAGATGCGATTGTAACATAATCTATACAAATCATCATCAGAATTTTCGAACTTTGTCTGGTTAAGACGCACACAATCCTAACTACCGCTGCTGTAGAGAAAGAAGAACGATCTGCATTATTGCCTTGCTGCATCTCTACAGTACTTCCACAATTTGATTCAGTGTCTAGGTTTCAGTTAACATCACAGACAAGAATATATGCTGTGTAGCTGTGTAATGTGAGTTATCTGTACAACTGCGTATTTGTTTTTATGTGGTTATTGATCACGGAAGCACATGGTGACGCTATAGAAAATACCTGCAGTTTCATAAGAATACTGTGAGACACTCTCAACAGAACATACAATAGTGACTTGATGTCACAATCATAATGCCTTTCAGGGTTCCCACGGTCATGAATCCCAAGTTATGAAATTAGAAAAAGGGTTTTCCAGGCTTGGAAATGGTTCGGAATTAAGAAAATATTTTGGAAAAGTTTTGATAATGCATTTTTAGGGAGTATTATTTGAAATAACTGTTACTTGTATTACTTATTTTAAAATCTATAGCTTCACAGGCTTTGTGGCTGTGGGAGAAGCCCTCACAGGGCCTGCATATGCTCTAAACTCAACACAGCTCACCCAAACTTTAAACTTTCCACAACATAACAACCGATCACAGCTGATTGACCAAGGAATGCAGGTGCTTCCCATTTTAAACGACTTAAATAGTCATACAAATGGGCTAAAGTATTATGGATAAGTTATGGAATTTTTTTTTTTTAGAATTCATTGACAAAAATGTCTAGGAACCCTGGTCTTTTATTTCTGATAAATGTCACTCCCTGTCTAACTGCCACAGTGACAAAACGGTTGCTGGTTCAATCCCTACAGAGGACCTGAATCATGTCAACATGCTGTACTGCAGGAAACAGAACACTTACCTGTCCACTCACTGCAGAATGCCCTGGAGTAAAAAATGTGGAATTTCTGGCAGCCTTCATCTGTTGCTTTTCAGTTTTGCACTTCCATCCACCGGTGGACCTGCTGATTGCCGTAGGTAGACTTTCTCGCCATCACCGGCCACTTTAACTGAGAGCTTTCTCTTCCATCTCATCGAAGTGCTTTGACTCTCCCAAATGTGCGCATTGGTTTCACTGGTTGCGAGTACCGCTCAGCACTCCACTCTCCATTTGAAAAAGTGTAATTCTACAGTTTTTTTTGCTTATTGTTCTTTTAGGCTCTGTTGCATCATCGCTCCCTCTTTTTGTCTTGAGTAACGCTGACTTTGTGTCTCAAAAACCACTTTGTGAAATCCCACCTCACCCCTGAGCACCGTAGCCTTTCTATGGCGAGTACCAACCATGATGACCAATGTAGGTCAGGGCTGTTATTTGTCTGCTTGGCTGATTTGGCCGGTAATGCTTCTGTCTGCCTGATCAGGAAGAATTTTCTCTGGTCATAAGGTTTTGTGGGGTATTTGAAATCTGATAAGGAACCTTTGTGTGTCGTGTTTGCCACTTGCCACTTTATTCATGCTTCCGAAGGTTAGTGCTTTTGTGGCCCTGTTCTTTGTGAATTAAAATCTGAGTCATGAGGGGCTAGAATCCTCCTTCAGAAGTGCTTGTCGGATAGTCCAACAGCATTTCACACCTTTTCGATGTTCGGATTGAGAGGCAGTGCCCAAAAACATTTATGTCTTTATGAAGCCAATAGTCTGGCAGGTACATCCTTTAACCCAGTGATTGTCTTGGTGTGTGAAAGTAAGAAAGTAATCAGGGTTTGAAGTCATCCTTTAACCTCCCTTTTCATTCTTCACTCAACTATATCTGCTACTTTTCATGTGTGCAACTGGGTGCAGCGCTGTGAATGCTTCCAGGGGAGACTGTCTGGAAATGGCCACCGTTATTCCCATAATGAAATGATCCTTCGAGTGTGACCGTTTGCAACACCTATAATGACTGTTGAGATGCTGATTTTCTTCTATAACGGAACTGTGCCCTCAGACTTTGAGAATAGACAACCTTCTTTCTTTCTTTTTTAAACAAAGGGAGGACATTTTAAAGAGCTGTGGCTTGGTTTTATGGTTAATGTCAGATTTGAATCAGGTTGAAATTAAGGCAAAGGTTAAATGTAGCTGTGTTGCTATGATGCTTAAGGGTGTGGGCTGGGGAATGCAATACATCATAAATAAAACAGACCCTCATAAATTTAGTAATGAAAAACTGTGCGTGTGCGCACCCAGCTGCCAGCCTCCTGTGCCCTGGCTGAGGTTGGCACACACTGGCTCTTTTATTGGTCACCCACACGAGTGCATGTGGACACACACAGACACACACCACAAGCTTTCAGAGAGCATCCTCAGTGGATGGGCACAATACAAGGACACATAAAAAGCATAATGATTCAAGCAATGCTGTAAATATGAAGGAGAAATTTGGCCGAGAGAGAAAACTGTTTTTTAACCTTGTGGTGCTTGTTTTTTTTTTTTTAAAAGACACGCTTTCACCAAAACGCGTAAACATGCAATCAGTCCTTCAGTACAGTCAATCTAGGCTATTCGTTGATTTTTTTTTTTTTCATCATCTATATTTTGAAGGTACTTTAAGTTCATATAAAAATTGTTTTTTAGAGGAGCTGTCAGTCCTAAAGTTCACAGTTATCCCAACATATATTATACATTATACAAGAAACTGACAGAATAAACATACAGATTGACGGCACCCACATCAGGAGCTGAACTGAGCAGCTACTTATTGATTCACTCGAAGCAGCTTAATGTTAAATAAATCTGTGATTGATAAACTGCTGGGATCTAATGCACACCTCCACCTTTCCAGTCTCTCCATGCCTCACGGTCAGAGGCACTGAATATTTTAACAGCAGTAAATGTACCTGAATTTGGTCATAATGACCATTTCAGTCCAGTAATTTTAAGCCAAATTATTACAGAGTAGTTTGAAAAGGTCAATCACAAGATAAGCTAAATTTGAGCGTAAAAAGTAAAATCACATTAACATGAAATATCTGAATATATGAAAAAGCTTTTATTTTTCAGTGGTCATTTTTCCTGCTGATTCAGTGGTGCTGATGTAATATAAGTCTTTTTACAACAAACTGCTATTATGAAGGAGTTGTGGCAGCTTTTAAGTAATGATCTTTTTTAATCTTTCTCAGACTGCGATAGATTCTCATCTCTTCTCCCTTCTGAGCTCGCCACAGCTGACACCCTGAACCGCAGACATTCCTCCTCCTGTTCGAAAAGGCTTTTATTGTGACATAATGGAGTATTGGCTTTGGAAAGGCTTCAATCCACTTTTCTAACTGCAGTACTCGAGGAAAATCTAGAGATTTTATAAAGAAAAAGATTTCTTTTTATCCTGTCTAATTCGATTTGGCATAACTTGCAACAATATTCTCATCCTAGCTATTCATACACTGAGGACAAAGACAGACACCTTGATGGACAGTGGAGGACAAACCTGTTTTTTATTGTTAACCTCCCTGCAGACCTCAGGTATTGAATCACTGCCAGCAGATGTACAGCCAGCTTCTCTAATTCTCTCTCAGGGCATTTTGGCTGAATTAAATACCATAAGACAGTCAAATTACCCCCTTGGCTCCTTTAGCGTATCTCATTCCTCCTCCTACCTCCTCTCTCTCTGTCTTTCTGTCCTGAGGCAGTGTTTCCCATATATGCACACCAGGCCTGGCTGTGTTGGGCAGTTATTTAGTAGCGATGGTCCAGCAGCTCACCTCAGGCCATTGTTGATATGGCTAGTTCTTCCTCTGTGGCATTTAGCCTTGGTGCTCTAGTCAGTGTGGAAGGAGAGGAGTGAATTCATGAAAAATAAAAGGAGAAAAGTAGCTGTGTCTGGTGTTTGCAGGGCTGACTAGAGTCTCATTGGAGTCTCTGTTGGTCAGTCAGTCAATAAATTAATTTGTCAGTCAGTCAGTCTTTCTGAGGGAAAGAGAGCAGGGGAAGAACATGCAGCTAAGGGTATTTCCATCCATGTATTATATGCCCAAAACCACTCAAACATGGGTTCGCCCATGTGCCGTTTTGATAGGTTTTGTATCATTTATTTTAATAACTGTTTTAATAATCAAGTCAATGATTAAGATTTGGGGCATATTAAACACAACTACACAACTGTAATGTTCAGCCTGTCTGTTTACCCTTTACAAAGTGAAGATATTCTTATGGTTTGTCTCATCCGTGTGTGACAGAACAGATACATTTCTGTTTCAATCAGTAGAGCTGTCTGTAACAGCTTCCATTTGATCTATGCTATACATGTGTAGTTGTGAGCTGAGATGTGTTTTTACACTTCAAGTCTAATTACAGTAACCATCAGCTGTTAAATCTGAAACTCCTCCAGTGCGACTTTTGTATTTCAAAACTTGGCATCATATTAGATTGAGGATGCAGGTATACACTAGTATATTATCCACAAAGTATTTAACACCTTATATTTGGTTAGCTGTAGTCTGACTGTCATTGTGTGTTTGTAGCTTAAACGTGGATAAACTGTCAGCTATCCAGCTCCTCATCACTGGTTACAGTTGGAGTGTCTCCATTGTCTCTGTACTTCTTCCCAACTGAAGAAGTGGCTAAATAGGCTATGTGTCGCTATGGAAACTCTCAGCTGAGTCTGAGGAAGCAACAAGGTTTCAGAGAGTTTATTTGAAGTTTATAAATAGGGTGCAATTAAAATGGATATTAACATTAGCTCCAAAATAAAAACCTCTTCACTATTCATTCACTTTTTCTTTATTTTTGACGATGCAGACGAGCATATAAGCTGGTGTGTCTGTCTTGTCTGCAGCTCGGTGGCGTACAGGCTGCATTTTTCAGACGAGTAACAAGTGGATTGAAAGACGTGCAGACACAACAATTCAACTTCATACACCTCCATACATGAGTCTCTGTCTTTTCTCATGGACCCACTAAGTGTCTGACCCTCCACTCCACCTCTGTCGTCCCTCGGGGTCTTCTGTCCCCACATAACAGAGCTTCAACTCATACCCTCCAGTAAAAAACACAACACAGAGAAAATGTCAGATACCTTGGGGGATGCACTTTATCCACTGACCTCTCTCAGTGAGCCTGTGTGCGTGTGCGTGCGTGTCCTTACCAAAAGCAAACTACAATAGTACAACATGTTCACATTAGTTTGTTTGTATATAGAGTTAAGTTAATGTATCCTATACTTTAGATTTGCAGATACATTAAATTACATTACATTCACATAGAAAACATGAACAAGTGGCTTTAATGCTGAAAAGATTTGTGGAAAGTGTCACCCACACAGGGAGGGGCAAAGCCTCTAGGAAGTGCCAAGCAGGAAAGGATGGTGTTACAGTTTGTCTACTTGTGGAGGAAATTCAGCAAGTCATGCAAAGTAAAAAGGCTTTGACATCTTAGTTTCTGAGTGGAAAAGAGATTTCCCCTTCGACTTCATCCTAACAAATCATCAATTAGTCGTTATTGATTCATCTTAATTTTTTTCTTAAATGTATTATTTACCATATTTACTATATACCATAAACATGGTAAAAATGGGCCTTATGATATTTTCTAATTGCCTCTTTCATCTGACTAACTGTCAAACACCCAAAGATATTCATCTTCCCATCAGAAAAAATAGAAAAAAAGAAATCCTCGCACATTTCAGGAGCTGGAACCACATGTGAAAAATGATTGTGGAACACAAACCAATGTGCAGGTTTTAGGTCGGGTGAAGAAGTGTGACTCTTCCAGTGAGGCAGTTGGTGTTGCAGAGTTATTTTTTGCATTTGATTTAAGTCATAAAAGTCAACACACCTATTTTGCATTTTTTTTGAATGAATTTGAAAGTTGATCAAATTTGTTTAGCACTTATTAATCTGTTAAAAAAAGAGAAGTTTAGAAAGACTTTAACCAAACCCGCTGATTCTAAAAACAACTCTGATCCCCTTTAGCTCACTGAGGTGTCAAATGTTGTCGCTTGTTTTTAATTTCCCTGCAAGCAAAAGGAGAAATTTCTCTTTTTGCCTTCTGTCTGAACAATAATGTCTGCACTCCCTACTTATTGAAATGCAGAACCAGCCGGACCATTAAAATGCCACGGCAGCGATACAGAGACAGATGAATTCACAATTTGCCAGGCGGGCCAGCTGTTGCCCCCCCCTCCGCACACACCACCCATCCTCAACCCTCCAGGGAAGCCTCCAGAAACTTCCTCGCCAGCAACCAAGGACAAAGGCCTCAGGGGGGAGCTGGTTTTTAATTACTGGGCTGCGTCCTCTGAATATCACACCAATAGATTATCTCACTGCATCCCAAAGAAATGAAGAGAAATGAGAGGGTGCTTGTGGAGAGGTGGTGTCATTGTTTCATCCTGATGTCTGAATGTGTTCGGACCAGAGGCTGGACTTTGAAGTTGCAATATAGTCTGTTTTTTTGCCTGACATACTTTTACAATTAGCATCTTTCTCTGGAATCTTTTTTTGTTTGATTGGTTTTAGATCCATAGTGTGGAACCACATTGATCAGGCATTTAGGGAGTCTTTTAGGAAGACTCGGTGTTTAAATCTCTTGTATCACCTTATTTCCCAAGATGGAACTTTAAAATTTAATCTGATGTTTTTTTTAATTGGTGTTAGACAAAAAAAAACAACTCTGTTCAGACTGCGTTTGAAGTTTTATTAGCAGCTGCTTGAGTCGATCCTCTTGTCTAGTAAGACATATTTTATACCACATTCGATCCTGTAGATTTTCCTCAAACCATTTGTTTAGGAAGCCAGAAGGTGTCCCGGTGGAAATTAATGGTAAACCTTTGAATTACTTAGGAAGCATTTTATATTTGCCTCAACAAAGAAATGTTTGCTGAGCACACATATTTTCTATAACAGCACTCATCTTTACAGCCACACAATTCCACTGATCAACAAAAGGAAACGCAAACACCATCCAGTCGTTACTGGAACTGAGCAGCTGCACTGTAGCACATGGTGCTGAGGTGCCTTGCTCTGAGGCTCACTGGAGCACGACAGAGTTCTGTTCATGCTTGCCAGAGTGTCTGTGATTGTTTGTGATGTACCATAATAATACCACCAGAGGAAGATTCATCTTAACTCTTTAAAAGGCAGCCGACAGACAAAAAAAACTCAAATGTCAGGCAGATTAAAGAAGCAAAGAAGGTTATGTAAGCGGGATACAAAACCACGTTTAAACAGGGTGTGAAGTGACTTAAATTTAGGTCAATTTTATTTCACATATATTCTGCAAGCACATTAAAGGATGTTTTGTTTGTGTTGTATGACACTCATTTGGTAGTTTGTCATATGCAGCCATTCAGAAAACATTCAACGTCAGAATTGGGGGCATAAAAGTATTATTATTGTTGTCACATATACACTACAGTATATATTTGTGAGTGTTTATTTACCAATACATCAAATCTTTTTTTGCTCACAACACATCTTCTATGACCCTTTCCTCCCTCTCGTTCTGTATTTTTGGAGTTTAGGGAAGATTTTTTTTAATCCACACACAGCCAGTTTGTCACCTTCAATACTGTCCTTCCATTGAAGGAGCTGCCATCTATCCAAAAGATAAAGAGGTCTGCTAATATTCTGGCTGTCAGTCATTCAGATACCACTCACCTCTTGCCTCTCTCCTTGTGTCTCCTCGCCTACTCTTTTCTCTCTGCCTGGTGAAGTCATTCCTTCATCCTTAAATTTACAGTCTCTACGTTCTCCTTTGTTTCTTTTATGACTGCCATGTGTTTTTCTCATTGTTTTTTTTTTCTGACTTTAATACTTATCTGTCCCATTGAAATATGTCCGTTAATAACAGATCAAAAAAACGGTACTTCACTCTGAAGCGGACATTTTCCCCAGCCAGTTTTGAGACGTTGACTTCAAGTCAACTCTCTGCTGGATGAAATCCAGGGTGCAGCCCTGCGACAGACGTGCTCTTTAACACACCATCCTGTCGGTTCATCACAGCGACTGTTCTCTAACATGACTCACAATGCACCGCTCCCCGGTCAGGCTGTAGCCAGGCCCAGACGGGGCTGCGCTTCCTCTTGCTTCCTCATTCCCATCAGGGACAATGCTGTCGAAGTGCATAGAATTTATACAATTGATCCACCACTCTGCCGGAGTGAGAAGTGTGTGTGGGGTCAGGAGGCTCAGGGGGGGGTCGGTGAGGGGTGAGGCTTCTCACTGAGAATAGGATCAATAACTAGGTTTGACAGTATATGGAGATGAGTAACATAAACAGTATTGTATTGATTTCTATCATCAGCTTCAGAAGTGTGTTTTGGGGTAAGAAGGAGCTGATAGCCCATCCAAGGGAAGTAGATTAGTCTTTTTTTTTTTTTTTTTTTTAAGAGACATGATGCTCATTACTGTTTAAGGTTTTGTTTCTACCTTCACAATAGAAGATCATGGACTCTAATTTACACGCTGCACAAAACAAGTGTCTTTGCTACTTTCAGACCAACGCAGTTGTAATTGTTTCATCCAGCGCCCACGTTGTTTAAATAGCAAATGTACTTGTGCCGACCTCGGCGCCCGTCGACATGTTGGTCTTAAAATGAAGTGTGGTCAGGTGCATTGTTGGCACGTCTTGAGGCAGCGAAAAGCAAATGCATAACTGACCAACAAAACCTGTTCTTCAGTCAATAAGGCAGTATTTTTACTGTTATCTAACTTAATTAATTAATAACAGTAATATGTGGCTTCATACAGAGATGCACAACATGCATACAATCTGCTTATTACACACACAGAGACCCTCAGCAGCTCACAGACTTGTAAACGATTTAAAATAAAAAAAAAAAAATAAAAAAAAGAATAAAAGAATAGTATGTGAAAGATTATTGTTGTATACATTACTTTGCTCAATCTGTACGAGCGGATCAGTTTCCTCTGCGGAGAAGACTTGTTTGCTTCTATTTTCCTTCTCACTAATCTGCTGTTACAATGACAATCCACCAAGGCGCTTTTAAAGAGAATGGGAAATTACACTCTGATTGGTTTATTTTATGTCACACCCAAAACACACAAAAAACCCACAAAACAAAACACAAAACTTTTATGCTGAGATTATCTACCGCTAAACTAGTCAAAGTGCATTTGGACAAACTCTAAATGCACTTGAGCCATGCGCTTTAGACAGTGAGCTGATATAGTTAAAATAAAGCTCTAAATGTAGCTTTGTACAATCTATTGTGGAGAATGCAATCTTATATCACAATATCCATTTAAATTTGTAATTATTACTTTGTGAAACTCCTTATGGCCTAAATGAGTTTGTCATAACAATATTGATGTCGTGTATTTCCTCAAAAATCAACTGAAGAATTATTAATAAACATAAATAATCTATATATTAAGCTATTTAAAAAAAAATTAAGTGCAGTGAATGAATACTTTACGTTTTTAGTTTTTTTTATCACATTGACCAATCACAAAAATCTAATAGTGCTGTGACCATTGCTCCCAAACGTCAGGTGTTAATTCATGCAGCGGTGTTAAAGGGCCGACCACACAATATAAAGAACAATGGAAAATCTCACTATATATATTGCCACTCACTTCTGACGTATTATGGAAATGTTTTCACATGTAAGAAAAATGTAAATGCAGTCTGTGAACAATCGTACTTTTTGTATTAGATGGACCTTTTGTTTGTTACAAACTCACAGCTTTCCAGTTATAGATTTGGGTTGTGTTACCCAGTGGACACAGTTGCCAAGTACAAGAGTATTCCGAACACACAGTTTGACTTCATACCCAGCAATCTGTCTTCGTGGTTGCTTCCAGCGGTTCTAACACTAGCAGCAGCATCTCTGATTGGCTGCGCCTTCACTGTAGGACTTAGCGGGCTCTGAGTGTTCATCTGTCTAAACCCGGCACATTTCGCCCCTGCCTCATCGGTTAAGCTGAGCGTGGCTGCCTCTCTGTTGAGGGGCTCACCAGCCTGCACCCGTGGGCCCCTTCCACACCCTGCAGTTACATAACACTGTCAGAAGACAAGGGTAACTGGAGAGCTCACTGCTCTCTCCAGAATAGTATAATATGGATGGAGCTGCTTCTGAGATTCTGCATTTACATTTTTACATGTAGAGCATTTAACTTGGTCATTTATCCAGAGAGCCTGAGAATGTGAGAGCAGGTAGGTGGTTCATTATTCTGCTCAAGGACATTTTGACAGGATTCAGTGCTGTTGATAGACAGAGTGACTCATACCTTTAAAGCTAAATGGTGTCGTGTTGACCTTGTGCTGTGAAGCACACATAAGTCTTGCCATAAATTTTTTTCTAGGCTTTCTCTTCTTTGTTGCCAACATGTCTCATGTTTAAACTTGATCTCAGCCTCAGTGCAGGCAGACAAACCCACAGAGTCAATCTAACTGTTCTCAGTGTCAAGTCTTGAATTGGTGAGAGACTCAGTGGGTCACTTGCATCCACACACTCATCCCTCCTTGAAGAAGTTCAGTATGTCCTCTATAATTTTGAACAATGTTAGCCCCAGATCCATCTCATAGGGTTGAATTTTTTTTTTATGACAAATGTCAAAGAGAAAACAATATCACTTGTTAAAAACATTATGTACTGTTCTGTAATAGTATCCCTTCAATACATTATGAATAACAAGTGATATAAGATGTTTACTGCGCTAAAAGTATGTTTTGATGCCTTTAAAATTGCAAATGTCGGCTCCTTTTTCTTCTTTTTAAGGACTCACTGACTCTTGATACTGTACCACATTATAATTTAGTAGATCCAGTGTACAGCACGGTAGTCTTTCAGTGGAAAAACCCGACCTCTCTACCTGATACTGCGGACACTTGCAGCAAGTCAGCATGACTACACTTCATCAAGGTCACTAGTCACAAATATCAGCTCGCCTCAGGTGAGTGACTGGTGGCCCTGAAGGTCGCCTGGTTTAAGCTTTCCTCCTTACAGAGACGGGGGGAAAGCTAACAGAGCCTAATAGCCAGCAAGACAAACAATAAGGGGACGGGGGACCGAACCCGTCAGCTGCATAAAGACTCTTCACGTGGAAAAACTCCGGTG
Organism: Brachyistius frenatus; assembly: GCF_029030835.1. Lineage (NCBI taxonomy): Eukaryota > Metazoa > Chordata > Actinopteri > Embiotocidae > Brachyistius > Brachyistius frenatus. The sequence continues at coordinate 3,211,914 of NW_027210640.1, read as the reverse complement.
TCAGCTCAGCTGTGGCAGCTTCTAAAGGAATTGTTTTTACCATAAAATGACAGGTGTTTGCTCGTAGTGCTTTCAAGTCTAATATGAGTTAAGATACAGCTCCCATGGCAGTTATTAACAATTCAAATTCCCCCCCATAAAGCATCTGCACTTTTACTTCTTTCTTCCTGAGTGCAGCAGAAGCAGTTGTCAGCCATCATGCCTTACACGTGTCACCTTGACATGTTGACGTGAAAACAAAAACAAGCTTTGTGTTAACACAAATATTTACCTGTTGAGCTGAAACTTTTTTTTTATATTTAGATATATTTACCCAGTAGACGTGCCCGCACGTAGTTCACTCAAAGGCAAGCGCAATAATTTGTTTAATTCAAATTCACCTTGCTTTTTCCTCCAGTACAGAAGTGCTACACAAATAAAGTTGAACATGATTATTGATGCGTGTTGTTGAAGCCAAACCATTCATTGCGCATTCTAATGAATAAAAAGGAAGTAAAAGACAAAATGACATAGTTATTAGGTAAATAAACAGTTTAGAACAGAGTGGAAACACTTTTGGAGAATTAGAAAATGTGAAACTATTCAATTCATGCATCATACATTAGTTTAATGTGCTCTTTTAATTACATTTTTTATTTTTATTTTTTTTATTCTTACATAACCTGCTTTACAAAGAATATGTAAAAGCCCGGCCAAGAATTAGACTTGTATATATAACTTTATTTTGACCACAGGAGTGTTGCTCCTGTCTGACAGTCACGTGTCTCCAGAAAGTTGTTCTGCAGAGGAAAGCCTCTTGACTTCGTGACCCTGTGGCACCAGTCAGGCCTGTGTGGTTAATGAAATGCTGTTGGATGTGGAGGGATGTGGAGTTGGAGTGCAGATTTAGATGCATCAGCAGTTTTTATTTTTAGCTGCGTGTGTTAAGTAGGTAACCTGTTGGTGAGGTCTGAGTAATGGACTGTCTGCCCAACAAGCCCCCAGGCTACAATTAGAGGAAGCCTCTTGTTCCCCTCTGTGTACATATCTCACTCCACTCTCTTTATCTCTCTTCCTTCACTCCTGTTTCAGTCTGTCTCTCCCTCTGTTTATCCTGATCTTTCTGTCTCTCTCTCTCTTCTCCCAATACTTCTCCTCTTCTTCTCTGTCTTGTTTTCCTCCTTCAGTCAGTTTAAAAGCCAACAGGGGATAAATCTGACAGGTACACACAATACTGAAGAAAACACACACACACACACACACGCACACACACACCCACACCCACACAGAGTACGTTTGATTCAGACTGATGGAGGACAGTGTTGATGTAATTCCCCTGCCTGTGCTAATGCTTTTTAATCCCTCCATATTTATTATGTCATCTGCAAAATCCAGAGAGTTTCTGTGCTGATGTGTGACATTCCCGATAGAAGATTTACTTTTTACTTCCAACATGCCGATGATATACTTTTCGTTTTTGTGTAAGTAAATGTTCTGTGTTTGGGTTTGCTGGTTACACTGTGCTTTCATGAATCCATTTGTGTATGTATTCAGACTACACTGCATGCCCTCTTGAGTATATATACATTTTTACACAGGCTTTACTGTTCAACTGTCTCTTTAGGCTTGCCTTCTCACTATGGAGCAGCTCATCCAAATTTGCAAGTTCTGGTTTTGTCGAAAGGATCCAACAGTCCTCTCTGTTACCAGTTGTGTAGATTAACAGCCCAAAGTGCCTTCTACTTTTTTTTTTTTTTACTTTTTTGGAGGATTACCTACTGCCAAAAATAGCTTTGTCTTTTCTTCAGATGCTCTGGTCTTATCGCAGCCACAGATCCTCTGTCCTTCTGTTACCCCTGTCTGGATGCTCGCAATCGCTCCCAGCCTTCAGAATCCCCCTGACGGTCTCCTCTATTGATTCACCTGTGGCAGCCGGAGAAAGATATTCAGGCCGCAGATTCTTTGGATGATGGTGATAGTGGTGATGATGCTGAGTTCACTACCTTCTACCTGTGCTACTCTCGGTGACATACAGACATATAGCTCTTACTCCAGTTTCAGGAGATGATGACCTGGAGGTGTCATAATGTGCTGGGCTCCCTGGCCAAGCCGTAGCAATGCGGGAAAGACACTTTTGGATTGTTAAGCCGATACAGCCTTTTAGCAAAATACACAACATAAAGCACAGAGTCCTCTGACCTGGTCACCCTGCTGCTTGTTAAGTTTATGGCTAGGTTTGGGTTTGACAGCTATTAGTGCGACTGGTACTGGGAGGAAACAGTGGCTGTCCTCATTAGCTCAACTCGTAAGATTTTTCAATGCAGGAACAAGTGTGCAGATCTATAGAGTCTACTGCAGGGCTCTACCTGTGCTCATGATTGTAAGGTTATACGGTATGGAGCTCAGGTTGATTCTGTTTGTTTTGTGTTTGCACAATGGCGTGAAGCGGTGAAGCTGAACTGGGGCACTGTGATGGAGAACTGAGGCTGCTGATGAGGCTGCGGTTCCTCCTGAACACCTTAGCCTCCCTGCAGAGATCAAAGAGCTGCAACCTTCAGCACTTGCTTGCGCACACACACATTCACGCACTGTCCAAATACAGTAAGATGCGCAACAATCCTTGTTCCAACACTCGTAGCACAAAAAGGTATACACTAATTCACTCATGTCAACAATGAATATAAGGACCTGTCCACTATAAATCAAATTCGGAGAGAACAGCAGCTGTAGCTCTGTAGCTCTGTAGCACTGTTGCTTTGAGTTGGACTGAACATAATACGAGCTGAAACAATAGTCCTGCAGCATCCTGTCTCTACACTCCAGTGTTGGAGTGAGGACTGGAGAGATGATGATAAAATGATAATTACATCCTTTTCCAGATTCAAAATGTTCCCACAAGGATGCTAAAATAGTAACTGAAAAAAGCATCGAACGCTGTTGAATTGTTTGACAATTTATCATCGTGAAAACTGGTTTACCTCGTAAACAATATAAATACTGTACACACTAATGTCTCCATGTAAAGTGTGTGTGTGTGTGTGTTCTCCAAGCTTAGCGGGGCTCCTTAACAAATTTTGTTGTCAGATAAAAACCTGCATTCTTTTAATTTCATGGCAAGCAGAGCACATTGGTGCATGAAATATGTGAACCGTCAATGGCTCGTCTTGTGAGCCTGCACACTGAAACCACAGGGCTTAAATATCTCTGTATGTTTGCTTTCTGCAAAATGAGAAATGAAAATGAGAGGAGATGAGGCAAATATTTAGAAGGACACATAGAGGTGGAAACAGGAGAGGGAAGGAAATGAAGTAGAAAAGATGAAAGAGGAGGAAATAGAAAGAGAAGTAGAATGGATGGTACAGTAGGAGATGAAGTAGAAAATAGGGGAATATATGGAGGTAGAAAAGGAGGTGATAAGCGAGAAAAAGGAACAAAGGAGCTGGGAGCAACAAATTCAAGGAGAGAAGGAAATATGCAGGAGAAAGAGGAAGAACGGATACAAGACATGAAGGAAGGAGATTAAGCCGAGTAGAGGACGTCCTCTCCTTTTCCCTGTTTTTTGGTGTTTTTTGAGTAATGAGGCTGTTAATTAGCAGAGGCATGCATGGTTTATTAAATCAAAGTGTTTACAACTTTCACTGTCAGCCAGATTCTTGCTGGTCCTCGCTGATGTTGCCATGGTAATTACAGTGTCATAAATGTGTTTGGTAATCATGATGAGATAACTAATAAAAGGTAATCCATTAATCATTGATCTATAATCATTTTAAAAGTAATGCTTTTAATCGATGGGTAATTAATTAAACTGTTGTTTGTGTAGTTGTCCTCCAAAACCACACAATGTAAAATAATCAGTGCTCCTTGTATTCTTTACCTGAAGACAGTCAAAGTCGAGGAAAACTGTAAAAATAATTTCCACTGTTTCTCACACTAAGTATCATTAGTTTTTGTGGAAATTAAAATAAATCTGTATCGAGGAGGGACATGGTGTTTCAACTTCAGTCTTTAACTGTTTCGGTTTAATGTTAGTAAGGCTACTGCTGACATGCATCACAGTTTCGCGAAACGTGATGTGATGTCATCAAAAAAAAAAAAAGTTTTTCTTTGCAATCAGCAGTTCAAAACCCAAAGATATTTCTTGAAGTTTACAGCCACATAAAACAAAGAAAGGCAGCAAAGGAATTTGCCTTTGACTTATTGAGTATTCAGCGATTCATTTTAGCCCTACATCTACGATGACTGGAATTGTACGTTTACACCCCTGTGAAAAAATACCTTTTCAAAGTGGTAGCCAAGATTGTTTACATATATTCCACACCCCATTATGTGAATGTCTTGCAGTGCGGAGCTTTGAGAATATTCAGAAAATGAAGAAGATTCACGTGATTTCATTATTTCATCCCTATTCAAGTTAGCATAGAGCTAGACTGGAAGTTAAGTCAACTTGGAGTGTGTGTGTGTGTGTGTGTGGGGGGGGGGGGGTCTCTGGTGCTCCCCCCAAAAGGATGCTTAGTGTGGAAATGTCTGACCAGACACCGGATGTAAAATCTGTGTACTGTCAAAATACAGACAGATTTATCTGTCGGTGGTAGGTTTATTCAATACTGTATGAATCATTTGGCAAGGGGGCTGAATGTAATGGATGTTAGAAATGTAAGTTCTAAATCTTTTCCATCTCATTTAACAAAAATTTGCTTTGCTGTCAGGTTAAGACGAGTATGAACACATTCCTGAAGAGCTGCATCTGTCTTGTTTTTGTTGTTGCAGTACGGGTACAATGTAAAACTGTTAGTTCCATTTCCAGCACATAATACACAGAATGATACACCACCTCCACACTACAAATCTCATTAAAGCATTACACACAGTTGTGCCAGCAGCTTCTATCAAACGTGTGTGTGTGTGTGTGTGTGTGTGTGTGTGTGTGTGTGTGTGTGTGTGTGTGTGTGTGTGTGTGTGTGTGTGTGTGTGTGTGTGTGTGTGTGTGTGTGTGTGTGTGTGTGTGTGTGTGCGCGCGCGCGCGGTGGATATATATGTAAAGCACTTGAAACCACATGTATGTATTTGTACACACAAAAAAAGAATATTGTAGGAAACTGGCAATGTGGGAAACAAGGAATTATATTTAGCTAATCGGTAACTATTGTAATACATTAGTGAATAATAGGTAATGTGTGAATAATTACGTTAGCAGCGATTTCACATACACTGGGAGCCATCTTATTTTTTGGACGTGACATAAGGTTGGTGAATATAAGTCGGGCATTACCGTTCAGAACAGTTCATATTCTGTCGTAAGCTTTTAGTTGTAAGAGGAATAAGTTACAACCCAAAATATAAACAATCGTTTGCAAAGGTTTTGACACCCGTGGACACGTTACATATACAGACGTAAAAAAAAAAGATATTGATAGAATGGAAACGGAAAGGAAACATGGAGCTCAACCAAGCACATTGCAATGATAGTAATGCATCTTAACCAGAGGAGTAACTCTCGTTGACCGCAAGAAAACGCATAACGGTCAACATTCAGCGTTCAGCGCAGAACAATCGGTCAATGCGTCGTCAAGCTGCTGGCGTTCATTTAAACAATTTAAAAAATGTGCTGTACTCAGAAAAAAAAAAACGTTTTGGTGGACACGGGCTGTAGGTAGCTGCAGCGTGACAGTGTTGGCCGGTTTCGGCGCATACTGATTGGTTCAAATTAATCGGAGGTCTCCGGCAAGTAGGATGGAACAACTGTAAATTATTCTCTATGGAGGGAGTCCAGACCCATTTATTCACAGAGTGAAATGGAGTTCTGGTTCTCACCAGGCTAGCTGTGGACCTCTTGATGAGGACATTTTCACCAAACCTGTAGCAGATGGCCTTTTTCTCTTTGACATGCTTAAATTTTCTCAGTCTGTTCTCTTTCCTGTCAGGAACCAAGAAAGAGGCAAGAAAGATTTGATTCTTTCACTCCCTCTCCGTCACTCACACACTTTCCAGTTCTGTCTCTGATGCACACAAACACACATCAAGGCCAGGCAGGCTCGGCGTTGGTTTATCTGCAGTTTACAGGGAGTTGTTGGTGAATGCTGTGCTTCCAGTCCTCCTCTCTCTGGTAGTGTTTGCACTATATGTGTGTATGTGACAATGTGCATATCAGTGTGTGTGTGTGTGAGAGAGAGAGAGAGAGAGAGAGAGAGAGAGAGAGAGAGAGAGAGAAAGAGAAGGAAGTGACAGAGAAGTAGCAGAGTGCCTCTATGTACTATGTTAGAGAGTGAGAAGCACATTGCAAAACAAGCCACCATGTAGTGTGTTGATGTGTGTGTACATTGAGGCCTTTGGAGTGCTGTTGCGGTAGAAAAGCGACAAACACAAAGAAACAAACACAGTAGCATTGCAGTGTGTTGCCTGTTTGTATCGCAGCTGGGAACTGAGACTGTCGGAACACAAATACATTGCCTTCTTTTTATACTGTGTATTAATATATAAGAGTTTGATTAGTGACTGTCATTGAGGGCTGATGATTCTTTTTTGTCATATTATAAATCCATTTTGCAAAAAGCGAATCAGTCGGGATGACCTCCATTTAGCATGCATTACCTTCAACCTCAAACAAGATATAAAAGTTCAACTAGCCTGTTACACACGTTTTGTCACATGTGTAAAGCGTGTCATCCATGTGCATTGCAGGACTCTGCTCAGGAAGGTGTCATCACCCGTGACATCCACCGCACTTTTCCCGCACACGATTACTTCAAAGAATCTGATGGAGATGGACAGGATTCACTGTACAAGATCTGCAAGGTGAGTCTGAGATGTGACTTTAATTTTGCAACAGAATTAGCTGAAATTGGGTAAAATCTGCCTTGATTATACGGTATTTTGCCCCAATTTCTTTATGGCATCATGAAAAGGAAAGTGAATATCTTTACACTCTCTTTTAAACTGTGTTTTTGAAATTGTCCTGCTGAGAATCAAGCACTGAGATGAGAAGCTAATTCTTAAATGTGTGATAAATGTTGCTTATTCCTATAAAGCCAGCATTTAGATGTCTTTTTTTCTTCTTCTTCTTTGTGGTCTGGCAGCATAGCTCAGTAGGAATTTGCTTGGCATTTCAATTTGGCTCAACCATGTATACTTGACTGTGCTCTCCTTTACTGAGACGTCAACATGAACCCTTCCTACACATGACCCATAGGACATACGCACCACTCAGTGGACGGTCTTTGATCTTTTCTTCCAATTTTCTAGGTTGAATAACATAGTGGCTGTTATGTAGGTGGCATATTGCTTCAAAATGGTTTCTGAAAAGTAGGCCATGTAGTTGCAGAATCCTTCATGCTTTTTTTGTATGCCAGTGAGCCTAAACATGGACCACTTGCAGATGAAGTGAAAAATGCTGATTATCTCATTACAATGGCACATGTCAAGGCCTGGGATATATTAGACAACAAGTAAACTGTTAGTTCTCATAGTCAACATGTTGGATGGTGAGAAACCCTGAGAGACTTGGACAAGGGGCACGTTGTATGACCAGAGGACTGGTTTGAAGCATCTCCAAATGGCAAGGCTCCCAGTCACCTGTGGTGAGTACCTGCCAACAGTCATCCAGTTTTGGACGAACCATGAATCTTCAGGTTCTGGGTGAGGTGCTGGAACGAGTCTCAACAGCACCAAGTTGCAGTTTGCAGAACTTGACGGTTGGTTACTACGGTCTTGGTGCCCGATGCCACAGAAGGGCACCTTCAGAGGTCTTGTAGAGTCCATGCTTCAGTGGGTTGGAGCCATTTTGTGCAGCACATTGGGGACCAATAGCAAATTAAGCAGGGGTGTACATAATGTTTTGTGTCTTTAGGGTACATCTCTCAGGCCTAGCTTGACTAATTTTGGATGTTTTTAGAGGTAGCAGTCATCATTTTAATGACTCAATAATTTTAAAAAATATTCTTGCTTTGTGCTGTCAGACTAAGTCTGAGTAGTCGACCTTGAGGCTAAAATTTTGTGAATACAAGCTTGTGAGATGTAGCCACAGTTTGCAGAGGTAATAAAAGACTAAACTGCATTAAAATGAATATCCAAATTGTCCTAGTGTTCTATTAAAATACAGCATTATGTTGTATTGCTTGTTGTTATGTATTGGTGTCAGTGGTAGTTGTAGCCAAAAATATGAGAGAAAACATTGCTAGGAGTACAATGTCAGCGTCACACATAATTAAATACATTGTACATCACTATATTTTATATTTAGGTATGAGTGAGGTTAGGCCCTGCATGCACTAGTTTACAATATCACATTTTGAAGAGCAAAGCGTCTTTGGTGAGTAAATCTTGAAATACGTGTCACTCCCTCTACACTGATTTACAGATACAACACTCTTGTAAAGTACTCGCAGGGATAATATCAAATACAACCATGATATATTGAAATCTTTAGGCTATCCATACAAACTTGCACAGAAAATATTGAACAGCCCTTCACGCTGACATTTGGTGGATCTGCTTCGATCCTGTTACCATAAAGAACGAGCAGCACCTTCTTTTCATTAAAATGAGAGAGTAAAGAGGTGCTCTAAGTAGAGGGTCCTCAGTGGACTCACACCCTGAGGTAATTATCTGTGAAGACACGCAGTGTATTTTATTCAGACAAAAGCCAAGGTCAGCACTACTGAAATGTATTAAAGCCAGTCTTAATCTCTGTCACTGTCCTCCTTTTAGCCTGACTACAGCTGTGAACTCGACCTAAGACGGTTTTCATGCACAGATGACTTTCTATTGTCCACTGATACACCCAACAGTTTTATTACAAACAAAAAAACGACATCAGAAATGTTTGATTTTCAAAAAAGTGTTACTTAAATTAGCAATTTAGCAAACTTGTGAGAGATCAACATAAAGGACACTGAGAAATTTCACATTTATAATCAGGACAAAATTAAAATAGTGGACGGTAAATGTAGTGCGAAGTGACGGCTATAGACCTAAAATAATACACGACCTATATCACAGGAGTATTTAGCTTATTCAGTAAAATCAAAGCCTGTTTCAAGATGATGAAGTGGAACTTTTGCTCTTTGTATTTTCCTACTGCTGCAACAGTAGAGTCTGGTTGGTCAGCGCTCTGGGAGAACCTGTCAGGAAGGTTTAACATCCAGTCTGGACCCAACTAGGTCATTGGCGAGCCAGCCTTCATTTGTATGCAAATCCATGTAGATTTGCAGCTGATAAGGTTGGTTAGATCTTGAGGCATGAGTGGTGTACAGGCACAGAGGATCCAGGACAAAGTTTATATTCATCTTCATATCCTACTCAGTTAATAAGCCTGGAGTATTTTATTTCTAACCTTTACTCTCCGGGGAAGGTCACATGAGCCGCATGCTCCTCCTCGGTGATAGTCTGTTTTGTTCTCTTAATGTTCCATTCAGTCAGACTTCTGGCTCAGATATACAACCTCACACATCTTCTGTTGGTCACTCAGAAGGCCCTCTGGAGCTGTTGGGGGTTAACCTCAGTCAAGGATACACAAGGAGTGAGGCAGTGGGACCAGCTGGTGTGGAGATTCAGACTCTGAGATAAATGGATAAAGGGATAAAGGAAATATCTTCTATGTTTCCATGGAAACAGAAATTAAACAAAGGAAAAAACAAGCAAACATGACAACACGTCAGCATGCCTCATCAACCAGGCTAATGTTGCGTGTCCCAGTAATCACTGAGTGTTTACAAGCGCACATTATTCAGGATACTAGTTCACATCCTGGTTTCCACCATCCCGTTTGGATTTCTGTATACGTGACTTTGTTAGAATAAAACTTTTCCCTGCTTCCTATTCTGAAGCTGCCTCCAAAAAAATCTCCAAAAGCGAGAAAAACAGTTGTACACTAAGCAAATAATTAATCACAAAAATTTTGAGAAAAACATACAAAAGCTTATCGGTTAAAACATAGTTGATATTCATAAATGTATAGGTTCTGGTATGTGAACCAAATCAGAAAATCAATACCTGTATTTTAGATTCATATTTATTTCAGTATAAACAATCTGTTCTGTTGTCCTTTCCACACAACCTGAACTTTAACTTAATAAGGCCTGTGATTTTCAATAACATTCTGCGTTTATGATGGTCGTTGTGACCACTATGGGTATTTGCGATTTCGAACTTGAGCAGAGAACAAACTTTAGATTTTGTTTAACATTTTTGGGGAAGTCTCAGGGAGCCAAATTCGGTGAGTTGGGTTGGTGGGGAGCTTCTTCTTTTTTTTTTTTTTTTTTTTTAACTGTTGCAGGTGAGGAATTTAAGCTTTTTCAAAGTGCTGTTGTCATTTTGAGAACTCGAGTGCCATCGCTCCACAGTTTGTGTCGTTTGCTCTGAATATTTTCTCTCAGCCGCCTCCGAACGTCACGGTACAACTTGCCGTTGACAGTTTGACCTTGAGACGAATTCACAACAACCGCATAAATAAACCAGCTTGCTCTTGGTTGCGCTCCTGACCTGACGTGCCTTCTTCCGCCTTGGAGAGTGATGTTCTGCCCCACTTGAAACACCTCTCAAAACACCTCGCCTGGCTCCTTGCTTCATAGGCTTTATTTAGCATTTCAAGGGTCTTTGTTGCTGATTTCTGGGGTTTGACACAAAATTTGATGTATGCTCTCTGCACAAGTGCAGTGTTGGTACTTCGTGATCTAGTTACTCTTTGGCTCTCTGTAGCAGGATCAACATATGACCTCAAGATATTCACTCAAACAGATCTCTAAATACCATCACCCCTGTAGTGCTCATAGCAAAGTGCTTAAGGGTTGTAGGTACAATGAAACCCACACATTGATTATCAAGACATTTGTACAAGCTAAAAACATTCCCAAGGTTATATTCTGCACTCATTGAAATAGAAAAATATGTTTGCTATGAGAAACTAGGCATAGACTGAAATAATCCACCTCTCTGAGCCTATTATCTGCTCAGGCTAACAAATTTAGATTTCACCCACCAGGACCTCCCCCATCCATCTGTCAGCATGCACTTCTCCCAGCCGAGTTGGGGACATGTGAATGCCACACTCCATCAAGCATGTCAGCTTGTAGATTACACTCATGACAGCTCCACAAGCCTTCTCCATTACCTCCACATCAAGCCTCAAATTAGCTGAACAGATCAGAAGTGGAGTCTGGACGTCAACACTCATTTTTCAGACATGGAAAAAAGGGAGACAATCTTTTAACCCAATGTACGAGGGGGTTTGACTGCTGTTACAGTCACCGTGTCCATCACAGAGTGAGCATCCTGCCAACATATCTGTGGGGAAGATCTTGAACCATTGCCAGCTTAGTCAATTCAAGTGGTTCTGGATGAAGACTGTACAAAACATAATATTTAAAGATGTAAAAGTAAAATTCAGTGTTTCATCAAATTACAATCCATGTCGCGCTTATCAGGAGGACATCTGTCTGTTAGTATGGAAGACCACGCTCAGCTTTGGTGCTGCTGACCTCCCAAACATTTTCAGTTGCCAGACTTCAGCAGGTATTGGAAACCTGTTTGCTGTTCAGAGTTAATGTGTTTCTTACAGCACGTATGCCTTGCAACGATGTGGGCAGATAAAAGACTGCAAGCCGGGTGATGTAATGTTCGTCTGTTTTTAGACACGTTTTCATGTCCCTGGACCCTTGTTTATTCTGTGAACAGGCCTGTCTGTTTGCTCATTAGCATGATTGGTGGGGTGTGTCAACCACAGACCGTTATGAGACAGCGAGTCTCCTGAATGGTTATCCGAAGGTCATTCCTAGGTCATTCCTCCGTACTTTAATGACCGAACGAGCCATGGTTTCTCATGGTCGGACAGGCCATCTCTTCTCTTAACTACTGCAGTGGAGAGAAGTTTGTATGTTGTGTAATGCAGTACTAATCAGCCTTTAATATGGATAGTTGATTCTGAGGAACATCTTATGTTGTATAGGTGCCATGTTACTGAGTGCAGGCAGCTGAACGTGTATCTGTCACTATAATACTGTGTGAACAGCTTGTTTTTATGCTACACTCAAACTTAAACTACATCATGTCTTCACCCTCCAATTGACAACTAGGCATTTGAAGCAAAACAAAACTATTCTAAATAATCACTCTGAACTATTGGACTATTGGAAGGGAGACTCACTTGCGCCATGAACTCGGGCTCAACAAATACCATCCAACCCGAGCCTTGGACAAAGCTGAGGAGAAGCATCTCTTTGGCTTCATTTTTGAAATGCATATTGCTGTTTGCGCTGCACATCTAACCTTAATGTTCGCTGGCTTTACATGGTAGAATTTGCACTGCACCTCGTCTTCATTTATGGTTTGAAGGAGTTGCACACACAATTGTTTGATGACTGTAGTCGTCTTTGGCCGGTTCTCATCTTCGCACTGTGACTTCTAATCTCACAGCAACACACAGTTTCACCTGCAAAGCTCTGATAGAAATGTGTTCTTCTTGTGTTGTTTAATGTCAGCTGGCACACAGCCAGGGGGAAATAAAGAAGAACGACAGTCACATATACAAATAATTTTTTTTATATTTGAATGGTTTTTCAAATATTTAAAAATCATGACCTGTCCCCAGTGACACGAGGCTTTTCACTCCCGTATTTACTATTGAATAGATATAAATACATGTGATTTGCAAAGTCTTCTGGACCTTATAATGTATTCTTCTGTCAGCACTATACTTTTTCTCGGAAAGTCTGTTTTTTAAAGAGTCTGTTGGATATTGGTGTTATGTTATTAGATTCAGGGGCTTAGCTCAGCATTTAGAGAATAGGAAGCTTCACAGAGAGCGACACTGACAAAGAGAAAACCAAAGACAGAGACAATCTTCAGGCAAATTCTTCTGGGAAAACTTTAGTGCTGGGGAGAAACGGTCTCTCAGGAAATGTCTTCTGTACATGCTGAAGTTCTAACAACATTTACATTACAGTGATACAACTAAATGGAAAATCAACAAGGCCCTATGATGCACAGATAACCTGTTACTCACTATAAAATGTGTGCTAAAAAGAAAAAATGAATTGCTTTATGTAGGAGTTAAACTGACTGGCTGTTAAACCAGCCGCTGACACTGACCACTTCCTTGATGCTGAAGTGTAAGGCGCTAAATCCCCAGTGGCTTGAGTGGAGTTGTTCATTGACTGGTGAACCGTATTACGCTGTGGCTGAACTGTGCAGCCCCGAAGTGTGAATGTGAGTGTAACTGTGCAAGACAAGGAGTGAAAGGTTTTCTATAATCCTGCTGACAAAAAAACAAACGAACTGCACTGAAAACATAACCTCCTTGGCAGAGGTACACATGGAATATTTTTTATCCTCAGTACATTCTGTTAACCACCCATTGATGTAGAGATTAGTAATACTCCGATCAGCAATATGGTGATGGTTACTTAAGAGTATCCCAGTCATAACACATTTTTGAATATGGTGTAAGTGTTTATGGAGGTAATGGAGTTTCAGAACATATGTGATAAAAGGTGCAGCTACAGAGGTAGCTGTGCAAGATCTGATCAATTCCCTCTGGTGACATCACATCCTAACAATTACATGTTTAAAAATGAACAGAAAAAAAATGAGCATGTGGAGTTAGCTCCTCACACGTCTGCAGCCGCTCCACATCTCCACGTGAGGCCACCGGCTCCAGGCCACATTAGCTGCTATTAGCATAACACACCCGAACGTCTCATTTAACTTTTGTTGGGCTAATTGAAACAGGTTTATTAATGGGTAGCCCCTTGAGATGAAGCATTTCATTTTCAAGAGGGTCCAACAATTTGCATTGTGGGTAATGTTGGCTCCAGACTTTGATAAGGGAGATGGCTACATGAAATAAAAAAGAAAATATCCACGGTTCTGTTGCATAGATTTTAATTTACTTGCCAAGTGTGTCACTGCTGTTAGAGTACACTGCTGAATCAGTGGAATATTCCTTTAATGTTTCAATGAAGTGAAAATATGGAGAAAATCTAAGGTTCTAACATTACAGCATTAATTTGTACAGTGTAAACAACCTGACTGATATCAGTGGCCTCTGGTGTCTCTGATAGAACAACAACATTGAATTTGTCCTCAGTGTGTTTTATTTCTCTCTTGCAGGCCTACTCTGTCTACGATGAGGAAATTGGTTATTGTCAGGGTCAGTCATTCCTCGCTGCTGTTCTCCTGCTGCATGTGAGTAAACTTTAATCCATCCATCCATCCATTCACTAAGTCTGCCTTTTCAATGTTTATGAGAATATACAAAAAAACATTGATATTTTATAATATAATGTAATCTTATATAACACAAACTATAGCCTTTGTAATTACCACAGTAAAGTAACCTTTGACACTATTTTCAATTCACATCAATATACACATTCTTCTCCTGTGACAAATGAGCTTCTCCCTTGCTTTCAAAATAAAAGCTCCCTGTAGCTGCTTGAATGTTACATTGATTCTCCCACAGACAGTTTGAGTCAAGCAAATTATCATAGTTAACACTGCAACAAAGAAAAAAAAATGTCCACATTGTGCTCCTGCTCTTAAGCTTCACTGCAACTACAGAAACAGAGTCTGTTAGCTTGTACAAGGCAAAGAAAAACCAAGGTGGCATAACACTCTGTGGAGGTTTCAAAAAAATAGGCGGATATGTCTGGCTGACAGGAAAGTTGCTGACCGCTTCAAAGAAAGCAGTTTATGGCAAAATGATGTAGATGAATAGAGGGAGTGAGAGTCACTCACACACATTTCAAGGTCGCTGGCAGACGCAGCTTTCCTTTCACATACATATTCACAAAAAATTTCCCCTCGGGGATTAATAAAGTATATACCTACCTACCTACCTACCTACCATATTTGTGCACATCTTTCACATTTCTCTTCTATTCTTTATTTGGTGTTGTGTTGCCGCTTGTCTGTGTAAAACACCCTTGAAATTTTATTCGTGGGAGTTATTAAAAGACAGATGGAGGAGAGACCGAAGAGTTGACACAGGGAGGCGGGAGTCCCAAGATGAGGAGAGAGTGCGCTGGTTTGGTTGAAGTCCAAATGACAAGGGCAGCTGAGGTTAAAGAGGAGGGAGACTGAGGAGAGGAGGGGAGAGGTCAGGCGGAGGTGGGGTGAGGTAGAAGAGCCATGGAGAAGAGCTATGAGTTTACTGGAGAGGAGAGGGGAGCGTGAGTAGAAAAGGGTGAGGAGGAGGAGGAGGAAAAGGGGGAAGTTATGGAAGAAGGAGGCTGTAAAAAGGAAGAGGGAGAAGGAGAGATAAAGGTAACAGCAGCAGTAAAAGAACGAGGGGTTATGGAAGAGGAAGAAGGGAGAGGTTATAGAGGAGATGTCAGGAATATTAATAGGGGTTCAGGTTTACCTGCAGGAGCCCATTCAGCCCCAAACACATACTGTCACTCTGATTAAATATCACCTCACCGTCGCCGAGTGTTTTTGTGTGTGAGAGAGGAGAAATAAACCCATACACCTACACAAACACACACAAGCACAGTACTAAGCTTTCTGTTATACCGCTTATCTTCATCCAGCCAAACAACACACACACTGAAACACACTGAGGACAGTAAAGAAACATTTCATGCACATGCAAATTTAGTTTGTCCCTTTGTGTCCTTCACACATTCAACCTGCTCCTGTTTATTTAGAGCCAGTCAATAATGTCAGAAAATAAATTGTGCCATTTGTTGTCTGTCATATTTAAGGAGTATATTGGTCGGGTTTACCGAAACTTTGAAAACTAAAGTCTGATCCTGGTCCGGCAGCATGAAAGGGAGATAAAAGAATGGATCTATTTCTGGTCTTGAAGACTGCATTACCACCAAATGTCATGTAAACATCCTAACAAACTTCCCGGTTTCCTTTGTGGCCACGGAGGCACATTTGATCTGTTTGTTTAAAGTTGTCCCTGTTGTTTCAGATGCCTGAGGAGCAGGCCTTCAGTGTGTTGGTGAAAATCATGTATGAATATGGCCTCAGAGCTCTCTACAAGAACAACTTTGAAGATCTTCACTGCAAGTTCTACCAGCTGGAGCGGCTGATGCAGGTTAGTGATTCAGCGTGTTGTTATATTTACAATAAAATTAAAAGTATTACAGTTTAATGTAAAGCAACGTAATGCTAGGAACACAATCTTTACTGGAAGGATGGGCTGGATTATACAGGTTTATGTTATGGACACTTGTCATACTACAATACCCACGAGCCTCTGGCACTTTTAGCAAGGAGAAGAAGAGGAATGAAAGTGTGAGCAGTGCAGTTGAGAACAATACACACCACCATAGTTACTAAATTTATCCAAATTAATACCTGAATCGATATAAACACCAGTTTGAGTATATAGGTATCAGTTTTCTCGACATCTAAATCGTTAGCTTTCTACTCTTTAGTGGTATTTTATGCTCTATGATTGAATGTTTCTTGCCCGACTGCATGCTGGGAGCCAGCTTGTACCTTCAGTTTTCAAAAAACACCGATAATTAAACCAAGAGAGGATCATGCACATCAAGCCGCTGAGTTGTAAGTCACCTAATGTTTGGTAAAACTATATCGGGATAGCTGAATAGTAATAAAATTCACTCTCGCCTACAACTCTGTAAGGGTTTGGCCAGACGTTGCTCCCTGTCTGTTTGTTCAATCTGTGTTTCTCGTTTTTGTCCATTCATGACACGATTTTTAGACACCTCTGGCTGTAGCTGAAGAAAAGATTCATCTCATCAATTAGTGGCAGAAATTTAAATGATTCAGCCTCAGGGGGCGCTACAATTACAGCTCAAATTTAAAAATGTTATCCAATCATTTTGTCTACTTTATAAGTTTAAATGCCGTGAAGTTCACTTCCCATATCCAGCCACCCTTGTTATACAGACACGACTCGAGGACCGTTAATTTACACAAGATTTGATTTTCCAACGTTTTTACTTTCCTGATAAAGGACCTTATCTGAGCTGTTTCATGTAATTACTGATTGATTGCAGGATTTTTTTTTTTTTTTTTACAACGAACCAGTACACCGAAAAGAAAAGACTGGCAGACAGTGCAAATGGGCTTACAAAATGCATTTGCATTTTCCATAAAAGCAAGGAAAGTTTGATCACATTCATAATGTAGAGCGTGTTACCAGCGATTGCATCATCTGCAGGTTCTGACATGTTGGTTGTTGGTTTCTGGTCACAAACTATAATTGAATATAACGGGAATGAATTCCAAGTCTATGTGTGTGAGACTTGCAGTCTCTGTAGGCGTGCTGTCTGTTGAGGGAGATGATTGCCGGTGCAAACTCCCATCCCACTCAGGTATTAAAGCCTAAATCCACACTGAGTAGAGTTTAATTTAGCCCTGAAATCCATCTTGGCGCTTGGAGCAGTCGTCTGTTAGCACAAGGATCAACTTGGTTAGCATTGAGCAAACGCGCTCAATGAAATGACATTAGCATTGACGGCTAATTATTAGCATACAAGTGGGAGCTCACTATCTGATCCAGTTGGGTGTCGTGTGGCACGGTAAGTGTTGGCTGTCAAAGTGGTTCACTATTTGGCTAATTGGAACCTTTATTCACTGGACATTCATGGACGTCAAGACACATGCAGCCTTTGCTACCTGAAAGCTACACCAGTTTCAAAACAGAAATATACTGTATAAAAACTGTGAAACTTTAACAAAATGTGGCATGGAAAAAGAAGAAGGAGTGAAAAAAGCTGTAAATGTCTGCAGATATAAAATGGCACCTTGTTATATATTTGTAAATGTCAAATTCTGTAGTTGCTTTGTAGAATGTATCATCTTGTCATTTTTATTTATTTACTGGAAATGTAACAATGTGTGTATTATATGAACGCTGTCTCTGACTGTTTGGCGACTGCAATGTGGTTTTGAATCGTTTTATGTCTTTTCTTTTCCATCTTGATAGAGATTATCATCTTCGGGAAACAGCATGATTTAATAACGTATGGGTAAAAATGAAATCATGGGAAATTGAAATGACAAGCAGAGGCACGTCCTTATATTCTTGCGAGTTCTGTTTTATCTCACAACTTCCTCCTCCTCCTCCTCTTCCTCGATCTGTTCCTACAGGAGCAGCTTCCAGACCTGTGGTCCCACTTCCAGGAGCTGAACCTGGAGGCACACATGTATGCCTCCCAGTGGTTCCTCACCCTCTTCACTGCCAAGTTCCCCCTCTGCATGGTTTTCCACATCACTGACCTGCTGCTCTGCGAGGTAAAATCAGTGCATTGCATTATGCTTGGAGTATTGGGAGAGGGATTTATTCTACAATGTAGGGAAGGGTCAACCATCTGGAAACATGAAATTAGTAGAGAGGAGATAGAAAAGAAGGTCATGAGGGAAGAAGAGGGAGGAGTGTGTTCGAAGGTTCGGATGGAGCTATTATTGAATGAGGAAGGAGATGTGACAGCAAAGAGTGGAGAGAGGGAGAGAAGTGTGTAGGGAGAGAAGTTGGTTGAACTGACCAGCTATCAGTGGCCACGGGTAAAGCGCACTGAAGGAAAAGCTATACCACCATCACTGATGCATCTGCATTCTGCTCAGGCCTTTTAGGGTTGATACTATCAAAGTTTTAATGTCATTAGGACCACTTGACTCAATACCCATCATTAGTAATTTTTATCTTCCAGCAAGAGCTGTGTGATTGTAAAAACACAAAACTGGACAAAAAAATCTGGACATGTCTCTTTTCCTGAAATTACAGAGATCAGTGAGGAGCTCATATCGGGGTTCCCACTGGTCATGGAATTTCTGTAATATCCTGGAATTATCAGTGTCAGGGGATTAGATCATTTTTGGGCCAAGTCATGGAACATCATGGACTTTTGTCTGTGGCTTGTTTAAATTTCAGTCACTATTTATCAAACTGTAATATTTTCTATGACGTATTTTTCTGTATTGTGTTATTTAACCTGTTTCCTGAGTGGTTTTGTGGCCTTCCTGCTTGTCAACAATCACGTCAGTCAAGTTAAACTGTTAACCTGTAGCTGCTAATAAGGACAAACGAGGAAAATAAAAAAAGATTCATGAGTTTTTGCTCCAAAACTATGACATCAATTATTGGGTGCGTAGACGACAAAAAAAAGCCAGATGTAAAGTCTGTAAAACTACCATTGATTTTGGAGAGGGAGACCTTCGCAGCCACGCCACCAGTAAGAAGCATGCTGCTCCCATCACTGCCCTGCTGCAGCCCAGTTGAAGAGAATCTTTAGGCGGGGCAGCCTGAGGACATTCATTTAATAATGTGGCTGGATTTTATCTAATGAGCACAAAGCTAAAATGTTTTTCCGTTAATTTAAAGTCATGGAAATTACATTTTTAGTCATTGAAGTTCAGGAAATTTGACATTTGACTTAGAGTGGGAACCTTGTGAGTTAAATTGTATTTGTATAGTGCCAAATCATAACAAACAGCCATCTCAGGGCACTTTACATAGTAAGGTCAAGAATTACAATATTATTCAAAAAGAACCAACAATTCCCTCTTGAGCAGCACTTGGCATCAGCTGAAAGAAAAAAACTCCCTTTAAACAGGAAGAAGCCTCTGACAGCACCAGGCTCAGAGGTGGGCCGCCATCTGCCTCTACCGGTTGGGATGGGAGGAGAGCAGAGAGGAGAAAGATGAGCATTGAGCAACAACACAATAAACAGTGGGCCTGTTCGTGGGGTTTGTAACTGCAGGTCAGAAACCTGCAGCTCTGGAGATAACATCAGAAAGGTACAGGGAGGAAAAAGTACAAAATACAAAAGAAAGAGGACAAAAAGTTACTGACGTGCAGGAGAAGGGTATAAATGCGTTGAGCTTCAACTTGACTCTGGTCTCAGAACCGTTTGACTTATTTGCTTCCACTGGAGTTTGAATCTATCAATTTGCTGTTTTTGTTTAACCAACAGTTTAACAAAGCCCCAGGAGAGCGTTGAACTCCTGTGGCAATCAATGACCGTCAGTTGTAAACATTAAGTTGAAACATAAGGTTGTTCATAAGTGTGACTGTTACCAAGTCATTAGTCCTGGCTTAAGTTGTATTTCTATGATCATATTGTCTGATCTGTGACCGTATGATTTGGGGACTCGGGTGAAGAGAGGAACAGAGGTTTCAGCTGAACACCACCTGCTGGTGAGTCGGATCAGGTGGTAGGTTAAGCTGCCACACAGACCAGGTTCAGCCAAATATGTAATTAACGTCTGCCGTGGGAATGTCTGACTGATGCTGCCGTCATGCATCTCTGTCATCACTGAAAGAAATATTGTATTCGGAGCATAAATTTAAAGTTACAAAGGGCCAAGAACAAAGCCTTGAGGGACACCTTATCCAACGTGAGCAGATGCATCAGACATTACCCATAACAACAGCTTGAGGTCCGTCAGAAGGATGTTAACTGTTGAAGAAGTCCATTTCTTCCCGATGACTCAGCAAAATAGCATGATCCACAGTGTCAAATGCCGACCTTAAAGTGAAACACAAGAACTTATTATCAGCACCATTGCTTAGTAGAATTTAGTCACAATTTGATTGACTGACTCTCCTGTTTGTGTATTGTTAGTTTAGTTTTGTGTGTACAAAAGAAAGAGAAAGGTGATGGATTTTGAGTCTTCATTAATTAACTTCTGAAAAGTTTCTTTGCCCTTTATATTTCCATACCCCTCCATTTTTCTCTCTCTCTGCCTTCCTCCCTCCTTCCTCTCTTCCACTTTTCCTCCCTCCATCCTCCTCTATCAGCCCCCGGCAGAACAATTAAAAGTTTCCCAGGTCTTTCTCAGCCAATGAGCCGCATGATGAGAATCTGCCTGTTAAACCAGGATTCTCATATCCTGCATCCCTCTCTGTCTGCCCTCCTCCTGGCTCTCTCCATCATCATTTCATGCTCCTTTTTTGTTTTCTTTTTCCATCATCTTTTTCTCGATTATTCTTTCTGCCGTTACGTTTGTTTTCTCGCACTCCCCTTGCCATTTCCTCAGCTTTTATTGTGTTTTTCATTCTTTTACCATCCATCTCTCCTCAATTTTCACAATTTTATTTGTTTACCCATTTGTTTCTCTTTCATTAGCTCTATTTTCTCTTTTTTTTTTTCCCCCTTTATCTTACTCTTTATACATCAATGTGTCGTTACTCACTCTGTTCACCAGTTTAACTCGTTGGCTCTTGTAAGTTTTTACATCCTTTTCTTGTTTCCTGTTCTTACCTTTATCTCCTTCTGTCTTTGTTCCTTGTCCCTGTCAGACCTCTCATCCCTTTAGTCATCTGCTCTTTTCATTCTCAGCTGCTCTCTTTCCTTGATAAAGTCTCCTGTAAAGTTTACTTTGATTATTGTATCACTCTTTTATGGATTTTCTTGTGATTGGTGGGGAATCCCTGTCACACCTTGACATGACAGTTTTTCCAGATTATATGCGAGTTGTTAGGTCACATTGCTTCCATTTTAGACAGAGTAGTTATTTCACTGTAGCCATGAATATCATATTTGTGGTGGCAAAGAGCTACTTTGCTGGATTCCTCACAATTTGACTCACATCTGAAACTTTTTTGACACCTTTACTTCTCTCTTGGTATCTTGTACCATCATCTTCCCACTCTATACTCTCATTATTTATCTCCCCTGTCTGTATGTTTATCTCTCTTCTTCCCCATGAGTCTGTCCTGCTTGGATACACACTGAGATTATCTTTTTATCTCTCATACACACCTTTGATCCTGCCTCAGAACTGTAGCTCCATCTTGAGGCCTACAAAGATAGGTGTGTGGAGGCAGAGCTCCCCCTCGTTTTCTCTTTCTCCAGTTATTTTTAGAGCTGTCCAGATATTTTTAGCACTGTGTTGCCATGTGAACTGGTTGTCACGGAGACCTAGGAGATGGGTGTTCCCATGCAGAGCTGGCATCAGCTTTACATTTCGTTTCTTCTTGTGTCACTGTAAGCACTGTATCGATAAATGAGGGAGGAAAAATACATTGTCATGGTGTTGATGCACGTATGCATCAGTAAACAACAACAAAGCAACTCAGCACTATATACTTCACACAATAAACTGGGCAGTACTTAAATATAACGAAGGGAAGTTTCACCTTATGTCATTTTTATTTTTTTTTCATTTTATAGTACTACTTCTTTTTTTTTTCTTTTGCACTGTAAAAGCCGTCTTCACCTCGGCTCAGTGAAAATGTCTTTGCGCTGCAGCTACCACACCTTTACATGTGTCTACTGATAAACTGCCGCAGTTCTCCAAAATGATTGACATTCATGGTTTAAGCAATAATGCTGTAAACTGTCCAAGCAAGTAAGATATACTGTACAGTAACTGCACTTCTCGATACTGTGAGCATTTTTTACATCAGTGTATACATACTAGTGAGATTATTTTGAAAGTGAGAGGATTTTATACTGTAATTTAAATAGAAATACCATTATTTGTCGGATATCTACTTGTCTGTAAAATATGATTTACAAAGTCAAGTTTTCTAAGAACTGTATTCTCTGTGTCACTTTTTTTGTTCTTTCCTTATCATTTTTAAGAACTTTTCTGTTGAATCTTTCACTGAAAATGCCAAATGCCTTGTTGTTAAACGTTGTTTCAGATTTTATTCAGATATAAGTCCATTCTTTTCATTTTGAATCAGATCATGTTACCATAGAATTCCATTGCTATGAAATTGTATATTGTGGTAGCGGTATAGTTGCTGGATAGAAAACTTTTTGCACATTAAAAGTCGAATCCAAATTTAGGATAGAAATGGAGATTATTCTCGTCAATATCACATATTTCACCTCTCTTTGGTATCCTTACAGTATCTCAAAGAATTAGGTAATCGTTTTGAAAAGTGTCGCTGTATTAGCTATTGGTAGCTAGAAAAATGCAAAGTTGCAAAGAACCACTATAAATTGCTGTAAAAATTCAGTTCCTGATTAAGATTTTCAGAACTTTTCAGAAACAAATGCACTGATATACTTAAATGGTTTTCATTTTCTTAAAACCTGCACTTGAAAGATTTGTTCCTATTTTTCCTGAAGTCACATCTAATTCTCTCTCTTCCAGGGACTGAACATCATCTTCAACGTAGCCCTGGCCCTACTCAAGGTTAGTACTCACTTCATTCCTTCATCCATCTCTTTAAATCAGCTCTCATGTCAAAATCAAATTTGGTTACACCCACCCAAATCCTTTCTTGTTAGATCATCTTTGCTTCATTAAAAGACAAACAATATGTAGTTTGTGTGAAAGATGGTTTTGTGCACCAAAGATAAACCCATCTGGATTTAACAAAAAACGCAAATCCAAGTTAATGGCAAGGGTCATGATGCAAAATGAGGCATTGTGTGTGTGAGGTGTGTTGAGTTCTCGGTCTGATGGCTACTTTAGCCAGTTTGTTTGTTGGTATTTGTTGCCCCCTAGTGCTCAAATCAGAAGGTGCATCTGGTAGGGAGCAGGCTGACAAGTCCTTACAAGACATTTTAGACAAATAGTTGAAGACTCATTGTTAAACAGCTGCTATTCACTATCTCATCAGAATATTACATGTGTCTTTGATTCAAGGGATCAAAGTTTTTATCCAAAGGCAACTGGACTTCTCTTAGTTTCCAAAAGGTTTCTGAAGTTGAGAAAAAGTCTTTGGGACGAGAGGCTTCACAAGAACTCCAGTTTTCTTTGGTTAAAAACCTAGATTGACCACAGCCTAGATAACTGAGAAGCTTCACAGACACATTAAAGGGATACTTTTCTGTTTATATTTACTATTATGCTAAACTATTCTATGATATAATATGTAATGAGAAGTAAAGGGATTGGATACATTTAAACAATGTTTTTGATTTGCACCCTTCAGCTAAAGTTAACAACCTTTTAACCCCTTGCTCTTCCATAGAAAATCCATACTTTTTTTCATTACCCCTTGGAAATAAATTAGATTAAATCTGCTTTATTCAGTCTGTATCTACATATTAAAACCACCAAAATAGAGTGAGAATAACTTTATTTTTAAAAAATAATGAAAAAAATGTTTAATTAAATTATTAAAACAAATATGGTTTGGATAAGTGATCAGAGGAACAATTCTAAACTTGCCCAGATTTAACCTGTTAACTTCCTGATAACACGCCAGGCTAACTTCCTGCTACCTGGCATCAGTTGTTGTGGTTTTGGTTACTTCAGAATAAAAGCAGTTGTTCCTTTAGGATTCTACTACTTGTATTGTAACTTTTAACACAAATAATTCACATGGTTGGAAAGGTGCTTTCAAAAGGGCTGCTGGGAAAAAAAAAATGTGGAAATGCAACAAGTTAGGAAAAGAATACAAAAATAATTTGAGGGGTTAAACAGTCCCTCCGGGTACTGTTCAGATCATTATCAATGAAAGTGAATGGCACAAACATACTGGATCCCTCCAAAGTGGATGACTGAGCCAAGAGGATATTGATTAGGGGGGTAGCGGAGAGACTAATGGCAATGAAGAAGGAAAAGCACAAGATTAAACATCAGATAAACTTTCTAAAATGCAGCTGCTGTCTGTATTTTAATTGTAGTTAAAGAAATATGACATATACAAAAAAAAAGTTGTTGCTGTCAGAGCAGAATGGTGTAGACGTAATACTTGTTGTGTTATCAGATCTATTTATGGTGGGACTGATCGACGCGTTTTGGCAATGACTGTGTCATATTGCATGTCTGTGTCTGGTCGTTCAATGCGGACCTTAAGTTGATGCGACAGTCTTTGTGGAAGTCAAGCTGAAACTTCAGGAATACTCAGTGATGAAGAGCAGACCTTGTCTCATCGTGTACATGCATGTCTTTTTACTGAAAGAAAATAAATCTGTCAATTAGCCTCTTAGTTATTTTTCATTATTTTAACTGACAGTTTTCTGGATTTTATAGCTTAAGTATCTTCCTCTTTAAGTCATCTATAGTAGAAATCAGGTAAAACAAACATTAGTTCATACTAAAGTCATAATATGATACACAGGTGAAGTTTTTTTTCAACTAAAGTAGTAACTATGCTAATTACAGGTTTATAAAAAAATTCACTGCTCACTTTTGTGCTTTACTCTTTTATGTCATCCCAGAAGAAAAAAATCATGGCTGCTTCTAACTCTCAAATGATCAGTTTCATTTGACTTTTTCCAATTAATTAAAAAGAAAATAGTTGTTGTCAATAGGCATTTCCAGCCTGTCCTGACATGAACGATATGTTAGAAAGCTCACCAGGTCCTTAAGTTGCACAGTGTATGTTTACAGATGGAAAAAATAGCTTTCCTGAAAATTAGAGACGTGTAAGAATAAAATGACCTTTTTTGCCCCTTAAACAGCCCTTTTAATATTATGCATCTGCCAATATTTATATTTTCTTACATAACAGTCACCTATATCACATATTGACTTCGGACCATATTAATTATTATAATAATAATAATATAAGTCAGAGTGGTTTCCTTGTACATACTAATGCAGCTATAGCCAGGCTTTCCTCTTTAAATGACTCCTACGTAGTCGGTTTTAAAAAGCCCTCCTGCACTATGTTGTAGCGATAATGTATTCTGTGTGTCGGAGGGAGAACGATGTGGTGGGACGCGATGGTCGGAAATGGAGAACAAATGAGGATGAGAAAAGGGAGGAGTGTGGAAGGGGCTTCCACTGCCTGCTTCC
The DNA here is from genome assembly GCF_029030835.1 of Brachyistius frenatus. NCBI lineage: Eukaryota > Metazoa > Chordata > Actinopteri > Embiotocidae > Brachyistius > Brachyistius frenatus. The sequence goes on along the minus strand of NW_027210640.1, from coordinate 3,186,312 downwards.
CATTGGCCGGGCATGACGGCATTCTCCCCCGAGGCTCCCTCCTCCCTCCTCCATCCATCCATCCATCCTGCACTCCCCTCCGCTCTCATCCCCCCCCCCCCCCCGCTCCCTCCATCTGTGTTCACCTCCCTCCCTCCCTCCCTCTCCAGCTAAGCAGTCGCTATCCACATCACAACAGGAGCATAAGCTATAACGTTAGCTGTCTGGACCTGAAGGAGAAAAGCTCTGTGTTTTTGTTTTTGTATTTTTCTGTTCATCTTTAGCTTTCCTGGATGCCTTGCGATCTTCTCTCCCTCAGTTCCTCATTCTCTCTCTGCTGTACCTCCTGCACCTCTACCTCTGCATTCTCCTCTTCACTGCTGTCTGGATCTGTATTTCTCCAACACGCTACCTCTACCCACCATCCAGACCTCTGCATCGGAGCCGCCCCTACTAGCTGTTAGCCGTTAGCTGTTAGCATCACAAAGAGAGAGAGAGAGAGAGAGAGAGGCAAGGGAGAGTAGAAACGGGAGAGGTGGTGGATGGGAAACACTGTGCTTTCTTTGCTTTGCCTCGCCCCAGCTGCTGGCCAGGGCCAGCACTCCTGAGAGTACAACAACACATACTCACGCAGTCACTCATGCATTTAGCCTGTGCTGTTCAGTGGCAGAAGAGACTTTTTATCTGAGGGAGCTGGCTTCTCATCTGAAAAGATCTCCCGACCGATACGGACCGGATGTCAGGCTGCTCCTGCTAATGGAAATCTGCTGGAGGGACAGACGCTGGAGTCCGTGCTGGAGCTGCTGACCGTGCTTTTACTGCTTCATGTGCTTTGGATCTGTACAGAGAGAATAAGAACGGGTTATTATCAGTGAAGAGGAAGAGCAAAGATACAGAGAGGCTGTCGTGATACGCTCTCTCCGTTTTACTACCCCATCTCATCTTTTTATGCATCACCGCTCGGCGCGTGACTCAACGAGTTCAACATCCACTCAGCCATACAAACACGCAGCGCATCATTTCCTGAAGGCACAACACTGCCATATTCCCAGCACTAACAGACCAGGTCTTGTCTGCCTCTGCCACGTCTCCAGGACTGCCTGCTGAAGCTTTGGAGAGCACATCAAAAGATCCATGCTGTTATTTCAGGCCATTTTACATTTCAAAGAAAGCTCAAATCTGGTCAGCTTCATACCGCCGCCGGCCTCCCGTTTGGAAAGAGGGTACAAAACGTATCGACTGCTTTGATGTGTCGCGTCGCATGCTCTGAGCCTTGAGCATTAAGGCCACTTAAGCGGTTTCTCAGCCTCTTTGAAGTCTAACAACGAAGGAGAAATATATTATAGAAAAAAAAAAAAAAAAAGGTGGAGTACTTATCCATTACTGCTGTTCACCGGAGCAGCAGCCCACGTGTTGAGCAGCTTTGTTGCTAGGCAACGGCGTACTGGATTGGAATTGGTTGGGGGAGTTTGCCAAAGGAAGATGAGAGTGGGTAGTGTGATTGGATTTCAAAGTGAGCGTGGCAGGTAGCTGGAAAACTCAGCATTATGCAGAAGGCAGCGTCAATAAATCATTTTCTGACTGTGATTTTGTCGCACCTGGGGGGCGTCTCTGGGCTCTGACAGTGGTACAAGCTGAGTGGACTCCACCAACGTCTTGTCCACTTGTCCCAGTTCTGTGGCGCACAAATGAACTGGATCAGCTCAAGTGTCACATGGCTTGGACGCCACGGCTGCGTCTGCTGAGGTGCTGCGCATTGCTTTGAGATTCTCTTTGTTTCTTTCCTGAACATCGGTCCGTTGTGACTGTGGCAACATCAGCTTCCTGTCTCAGAGGGTTCGCTTGGACCCAGCCAGTTTGGCGGCACACTGACCTCAAAACAAATCTCAGCTCGGTTTCCGCACTCCAACCTGCCTGCTCCCAGCGCACCCGTCCTCCGGCTCTCCTCTAACAACCGAGAAACCCACTGGGACATTCCGACGACACGCTGGAGTCATCTTCCGCGCTGGCCCCGGAGTGGGACCGCCCCTCTCCCTCGCCCTGTCCCACCCCGCCACCGTCTCCTCCACATTCCCGTCCGCCCTCTCCTCCCCCTATACCAGCCCTGACCCCACACCTGAACCTTCCAGCAGTGCGCAGGGCGGTGGAAGATGGAGAGGGAAAGACGGAAGAGGGAGCCCACAGCAGTGAAGCCTCAGCGGACTCTTTCTGCAGGGTAATGGGTCTCCTTGGGATGGGACACCGGCTCTTCGTCCCCAGGCTGCTGGCGGTGAGAGAGAGAGAGACAGCGAGAGAGAGGGGGGACAGGGATCCAGATGCTGAATGAAAGAAAACTGAGCATGCTTTGATGGTCGAGTGTTAGAGTGGGGTGGAAGTTTGACTTGTGTTGAAAATGGAAAGAGCAAGTGAGCCTTGCAAGCATGTCTCAAAAAAGCAGTTTATCTGTTGTGATGATGGCTTGACCTTTGACTCTTTATGTCTTTTGAAGTATAGCTTTCAAATTCTGCTCCTTTATGTCCGCCCCATTGTATTTATGTGCCTAAAATTCACGAGAAGACTTGCTTGTTTTCCGTCTGACACGCGCTCGAAATCTTGCATGAATGGTACTGTGGAAAACTCCTTTTAATAGAAGCTGTCCGAATCCAAATGGCCAATCAAAATGCGACTCTTCTCCCTTCTGTTTTCTCTTCTGTCGTCTACAATTTTATGGTCGTTGCTTTTTAAACCTCTTTCAGAATTAGAAATGAAACCTGGCCAAAGCAAAAGGACCAAGCGGACACAAAAGACTGTCCTGTCAATAACAGACACATTCTCATGATAGATTCACACAAGTGTTTTTGCATTTTTACACCACCAGGTGGAAGTATTAGTGTGTCTCTCCATTCTCCAAACTCCAAACTTCCTTTAAAATCATCCCTCTCCACATTTACTACTAAAAATGTGGTAAATCTCAAACTCCTTTAAGCAACGAATAAAAAGTACGGGTCATGTAGGACACACATCTGAAAATAGAATTAGATCCAAAAACCAATTTGGAATTTGGTCCCAGTGTGAATGCTAGCAGGACAGGGAGGATATGATGTGAATCAGATGACAGGACTGTGAGGTAGTTTCTAAGTTTTCAGCCTCCATTTACAGATAATGTGAAGGGCAGTTCAGGCTGAAGGGGACAAGCTATTACAGTATGGAATCTACTGATTAAAAAAAAAAATAGGATTTTTTTTTTTTTTTTTTTTTACATTAAAGATTAAAGGCGTTTTAACGAAACAAAATCACACAGATCAACAGAATATTCACCAAACTGTTCGGACCACAGCAGTTTTGTGTCTGTCCTTCTGAATATAGAAATCTAATGACATCCAGCACCTGAAGATACACTCAATGAACAAACATGTCTGGCTCTTACTGACCATCCCTGGTTCTGTCTCCTCCCACCTCCTCATGTCTCCCTACAGACGTCTAAAGAGGACCTCTTGCAGGCGGACTTTGAAGGGGCTCTCAAGTTCTTCAGAGTCCAGCTCCCGAAACGATACAGAGCTGCAGAGAATGCCCGGAGGCTCATGGAGCAGGCCTGCAACATCAAGGTAGGACGGGAGCTCTGCACACAAACACCCCTTTATTCCTTACCTTCCTCTCAATTTGAATACTAAACCGTACGAAGGCACACATCATTCTAGGAGATTATTGTATGAACAACTCAATAAGGAATTTCTGTCTTTGCATCTCCCACTGAGACACACAATACATCTAACCAAAGGGGTCAGAGGTCGAGTGGGATGTCTAGTATGGTTGTTTCATCGCGGTTGTTTCATCTCATTGACTGCCGAGCCGTTTATCGGTGTGCTTGGCTTGATTGTCTGTGAATTTGGTGCCGACAGTTACAGGATGGTTTCTTGTGTTTCATTCGTTCTGCACTTTACAGAGATCAGCCGTCTCTAAAGGCTGCACTTCTCTTCAGAGTCAGTCATTTCTTTGCCTGTTTCGACATGGAGATTGTGCATATTCTCTTCTTCTGGGTGTTTCGAGAAATCCTAAAAGGTATCACTTTCTGTGAAGCAGGAAGGAACAAAGTACTTAACAGCAAATAAGAGCGCTTTAATAAACTGATGCACTGCGAGGAGGATATCTGCTGTGTTGGAGAGGCCTGACACAGATAGGGGAAGTGATTACATTCTTTAACTTATAGTTTGTGCCACATATTTATGGCTTTTAACAGTCTTTCTTGTTCTTTTGTCTTTCGTTGGTCTGAACTTCAGTCTGAAAATAGCAGATCAAAGTTTGCTTCCGTGGATGGTTTTCTTCAAAATGTACTCTTGGCTGGGTTTTTTCAACAACATTCTTTTCGACGTACAATTTATCATTCTCCCACTGACCTTAAAGAGGCTGCTGGCATCTAGGGAATGTGCTGAGGTTACCAGAGAGCAGTGTGCAGTGTATGGTATGTGATATTGTGTGTGTGTGTGTGTGGGGGGGGGTGTGTGTGTGTGTGGGTGTGGGTGTGGGTGTGTCTGTGTCAGCAGTCTGTGTTGTGATAGAGGAAGGAAAGAGTTGACAGAGAAAGATGGAAGAGATAATCAGCCTCCCTCCACCCTTCTCTCTCCACCGTGTCATTGTCCATGTCTCTCTGTATCTCTATACAGTGGATGTTTTTACATTTTCTTCTGAATGTTTTATCCAGAAAAGCTCAGAGTGAGCAGGTTGTAAAGTAGCATCGTGCTCAGAGGCGTGTTGGCAGGACACATACTGTCCCCTCATGTTTGGTGTATTTCTGTGTTTTTCTACATACAGGATATCCTGCGCTGTGACTCACTGTTTATCTCTGGTGGTTCAGTAGCATTGTGGTTCTCTTGTAAAATCCTGCAGTAATACAAGCTATTAACTTCAAAGGCACACAAATGTGTCAGCCCCAAACACCAGCCAGAGCAGCTCCAGTGCTGCTTCTTCTCATTGAGTGTAATCCAACTGCTATTTTTTTGCATTCTTCCTGAAAAATACTCTCTTTTCTGGTTGTTTTTGTGGAGTGCACTCACAAACATGTTGACCCACAATAGGTGCTTTGAAATAGTGTGATCCACATCATGCTCATTAAACCTTTCGGTGCCTCCTGCTGCCCCGTACGCATTTGTATTCATCGTGTTCCTCCACTCTTTTATTCCGGTTATTCCATTAATAAGTCACTTTCCTGTGCACACAAACATGTTTACGAGACTTTTGGTGCTCACGAGAGAGAGTCACCAGAAGCACCAGACTCAGTGAATTATCATCAAAGCAGCGAGGCTGTGTGCTGGCAGGTGAGATGAGGTAAGCTGAAAGCTGTCTAATAGGATGATGTAACCTCAGGACAAAGAGAAACACTTAGTGTGTCCTTCTGCTTATCTCTTCATCATGCCTGGTAGACCTGCTGCTCTTCAGTTTCCACTTGTGTTGGCGTATCTTTTCTTGGCACCTGTCTCAAACACATGCAAACATTCAGTACAGTAAACTCAGAGAATTCACTCCATTCAGTCTCATTTGGTTCCTATTGCTGCTCAGTGACCCTGCAGGAATCCTGGGAAGTGCCTTAATCTGTTCCACCCTGGAGGTCCCGGGACCAGGCTGAATTAAAACCGCCACCATTTTTGGACTGTGGCACATTCAGAAGAGGCCTTCTAGTATAATTCAAATGGATTTGGCATTTTTTGGGGGGCTTCATTTTATGTCGTATCAAATTTTGTTTGGAGTTACAAATGATAATTTTTTTTGTTCTATAACAGCAGTGTTTACTAACTCATTTTTATATTCCTGTTACTTATTCTAATTTGCAGTTTAGGTTGGTGAAGTTAAAATTTAATTTCTAATGCTGGAGATTCAAAATCTTACTCTCGCAGGCTTTTAGGAAGAAAACATTAGCTTGAATGTAACATTTCTGAGAAAAAACAATACTGGGTCAAAACCTTGGCTAGACCATATATGAAACATGAGCGGGCTTTTAATTTGAAACTTGCACAGAAAATCACAACAATTGCGTACTCTATCACTCACTCACTTGGTGTCAAAGAAAACTACAAATACAAATATTCTAATATCTGATTTACATGTCAAAACTATGTGTGTGTGTTTGTCTGAGCTCTCCTTAAAAATATCTTCTTTCCACTCTCATATTTTTAAACCAGTCTTTTAAGTCCTAAAATAGAATATTCCCTGTGGATACAAGTATATGGAGTCAGTCACTCAGAAGGAGATGAAGAAGAGAGAGGCTGAGACTAATAAAACCCACCAAGAGAAGAAGGAGTCTTGCTTTTCGTCCACCGCTCCTCACTCTGACCATCCAGTCAACTCAAACCAGCTCACCAACAGATCACATCTCATCACATCATCTTGTAATGTGCCACATTGCACGACAGCACATGAAATTACGCTCTGCCACATCAACTTATGTGACATCGTGTCACAAAGCCTCACATTAGATCTAAAACTCATATTTATTTTTATTATCAGTACATACTTTTTTCACGCTTCAGTCTTTCGCGTTAACCTGTCACAAAATGGTTACAAAAAAAAGGGGTTTTAACAGCTTAAAGCATCTTTAAATACCATTATCCCCCTATGAAACCCAATAATATTAAAACTACAGGAATAGAGAAAATAAAGCAGTAAATCTTGAGGAGCTAGTGAACTGTGTGAGCTATTGTTCACACAGTAAAATAACTTCCAACTCTTAATTAAAATTCTTAAATAATGGTGATCACGTAATTGATTGGCATCATCTTACTTAACACTACACCTGGCTACACAACACACTCCAACACACGTTACTACACACTGTTCCCAGGTCAGTGAGGTTATCTTTAGATTTCATGACTTTCCAGGCTGCCTGTGTTTTTTTCTCATGTAAGTGACAAAAATCATCTTTAGATGAAGTTAAACAACATGAATTTGTCGGAAACAGATCAAGTTCAGTTAGCTGGATCAGAGATGAAAGGATAGAAAGGAACCAGGCGGTGTTATCTCTTTCTGACGTTAAAAAAATATACTAATTGTTCATTCATGTCATTAAATGGTGAGTTCTCAATTAAAGGAGTCAGTAAAAAAAAAAAAAAAAAAGAGTAACAAAATAGAAGAGTCTGGGTATATTCAGCTATCGCATGAAAAAAGGGCAAACCACCCTGTCCGAGCCACATTGCTTTCTCCTCACCCCCTTTTACATATTTTTCTCTGTCAACGTTTAAATCCGATCAACTGAACTCTGTAAGCTGCTTAAAACAGCGAAAGAATTCACTGGCACCTTAGCTTGATGAACACAACGGGTAGTAGTGTGGCTTAGCCCTTCTGGGGATTACGGGAAGAATTTGAATTTCTCAGCCTCCTTAAACATTCGCCGGACCGCAGCTGGAGTGATGACTTTTCAGGACTTTAAGGAAAAAGGAGAGAAATATCATATATTCATTTGCTGCTGAAGGGTTGACTGATTAATCCGTTTTGGGTTGTTTTCAAATCCCTCCTACAGAAAAGCTCAACTTCAACAAACTGAGGCGAAAGAGGAGAGAAGTGTGTGCGTAGAGAGAGACTGACAGAATAATTTGTAGAAGAGGAAAGCTATAGTCCTCGGGAAAGACTTACAGGGATGTGTGAAAACCCAGAAGCTGCAAAGACACTTTAAAAAGGCAGACAGCGAGAGAGGGGAATTTATAATATAATATGACATAAGAAAGTAATATCAGAGGGAATTCAATCTAAAGGCAAAGATACACACACACAAAAAAGGCACGAAAAGAGATAAATGGTGATATGATGTTACTCACTACTTACATATTGAAGTTTAGCAACAGTCCTCTTCCAAAAAGTGACCTTTTTTACAAACATTTTTTTACGACCCACAATCGTAAAAGTAGCAACAATCCGGTGTCCTCTGGAAGTGACGCAGTGAAGACGACGTCCATATAATGCGAGTTTTTCCTGAATAGGAGGATTAGATTCCCGTTTTCAACCACTGGTCGGGACAGTTTTTTTAAAAAACGCGTTTAGTGTTGCCATGACAACAAAGTTTGCATAACTTTAAGTAAGCAGTAACTTTAACAAAAGACATGGCCTAAGTGATCAATTTTACCCAAACCATCTATTTTTCCTAACCCCTCGGAGCCCGAGGAAACACTCACACACTGCGGGTCGCATCTGAGGGTAGAAATAAACGATCTCTTTGGTCATACGGGTTGAAGGACTTATTGGAAGTTTCAACACTTTTGTGCAACAGCGGATGACAGTAAATGATTGTATCTCCGATTGTACAACTCTGCCATCTGAACAGAATTGGCAGACATTGTTCATCACTGTACAGTGGGTGACTGAGAGCTGATCATTCAGCCCATCTGATTTTGTTTTTAGATGACTATTTAGATGAAATATGTCTTCTTGTAATAGTCTTAACAGTCACACTACAAGTAGATGTCGAGGGTCATCTCTTGCATCTAAGATGTCTCGCTCTCCTGACTATCTGGAATAGAATACATGTATTGTGGGTAAACTCGCTGCAGCTGAAAATGTTTGCCCGCTGGAAGAATTCAACGGTTACGAGGACATTTCACTGCGGGGTAGACCCACGGCAGAGCTTAGATGCTGCGACTTCCAAATGTAGCACAGCTCAGGACGGTTATCTCATCAGACAGGCTCAGGGTAGAAAACAGTGGCGACGTCTGCACTGCTGTTTTTAAAACTTGTTTCCTATCTTCTTACTCCCTCCGCAGTGTTGTTTGCAAAACCCAAAATGTGAGCCGTAGAGGTCAACGAATGTCACTGATTGTTACCATGGGAACATGGCTCTAGTTCGGAGTTTTAGCCTTGGGGCAAGGTGGCTAACTTCTTAGAACTTCTTAAAAGAAGTCAGTATTTACTTTTGTGGAACTGTCTAATTTGTTTTAAGCGCAAACATGACAGACCAGTCTAAAATCTCTCTGTGAAACAAGCTGCTGGGTGGTTGACTAGTAAACAATTTTTTTTCATGTTAACTAGTAGGAGTCATCTGAAAGAGTAAGTTGACACCAGGCTGAAACCAGTGTTTTCTTGCCCAGTAAGAAAAAGTAAAGTACTTTTATAGACAAATCTACCTTCCCTGTTTTACCTGTCACTGTTCTCAAAGATTCTCCAAATGGAGAAAATGAAAAACGGTAGCAGCAGAGGACACAGAGAGAAATACAGAGAGATGAACCATGACTAACTAGAGCTTGTTGATGCATCTCTCCGAAGAGAAGGCATCTGCTGTCATCGCAACGAAGAGGTTGTCGGGTAGATTTAAACCGGGGGTCCTTTGGGAGGAAGCTCCAGTGTTCAGGCACTGTCCAGGACAGCTTTGAATTAGCTTTCACTTCACTTCCTGCGTTTTACCGTTGGAACGAAAAGTCACTGTGGTTGATCTGACAACTTCCTTCCTATCTCTCGTAGCCTCATGTGCACACACGCGCAAAAGTACACATTCACACACAGAGTGCAGATGTGTAAACAAGCCTTTATCTTTATTTTCTACCAGCAGCAGGAACTGTAGCCTAAAAAGGAAGGGAGGGGAGGCACAAATGAGAGAGAGAGAGAGGGGGGGGGAAGTACTCACTCACTGGAAAGGAAGAAAAAGCAAACTCATCCTCCTTTGTCACACACTTCTAGCGTTACAGAGGGAGAGGGAGAAACAAACAGGTGTGTTGTACTGCCCTCTCGCTCCCCCCCCACCTCTCCTCCTCAGTGGGCGGGGCTCCGCTCCTGAGGGACTCTTGAAGGCAACCAGTCACCTCCTCCACTCTCACAGAGAAACAAAACCTGTCAGCTGCACTCCTCTCCTCTCCTTTCCCTCTCCACCACTCTCCCTCCTTCTCCTCCTCCTCCTCCTTCTTCTTCTTCTTCTTCATCATCATCCCCTTCTCCTTGCTGCTGGGAGTGAGCAGGAGTCAAGATGATGCAAGAGGTGTCCATCATGGTGGCTTACGACGCTCATGTAGTCGACCGGCCGGGTGAGGAAGACGCCTTGGCTCGCTTGGTCGCCCATTCCAGACCTCTCCGAGCTCCCAGACCGGTGGTAGGTCTGTTCTCCCGGCTTTCAGCTTATTTGTTTCCCGCTGTCTTTTCTTCCCTCCTTCCCTGTTTGAGTGGATGCCTCTTTATCTCTACTGCCCATTATTTCAGGCAGATGAGAGAAGAATGGAAAGAGGAATTCACCTGTTTCATCTGATCTTGCTGGTTGTTAGTTGATTTTCTTGTTTTTATCGTTTCATATTTTTTTTTCAGACGACTCTTGTGGATTTGTTTTAATGAACTGAGGTGGAAAATGCAGATTGTACTGAAACTAAATGTTTCTTTCCATGCGGTGGATGGTGTACACTCATGTATGAATGTGTGGGTGTGTGTTGTGCTCCTTGTGAAAAAGTGTCTGATGTTTGAGATTACATAGCTTTGTCAGTCAGCCCATGCAGAGCTCGTTTGTGGCTGTCAGTTTGTTTCAATTACTGATATAAATTTGGAATCAATGGAGACCTTGTGTGTGCGCAGGGGTGTGTGTATCCCTCACGTGGGTAATTTAATTATTTGGCCAAGTTTTTCCTCAAATGTCCAGTTGGTGTTGTCCTTATTTCAATATTCAAACGCCTAGACTGCTTCTTTATGTAAGAGCAGCTCACCTTTCTCCACGCGAGCGTGCGCACACACACACACACACACACACACACACACATGCACACACTCTTTCTTTTACGATAATACAGTTTGTGATCTCAGCTTGGAGTTTTGGGACCAATTCCATTTTCTGCTGCAGGGATTCAGGTCAGGAATCTAAAAGTGGGCCTGGTACCATTTCCTGCAGTACCAGGCAGCTTTAATTGTATTTTCTGAATCAGAGTGGACCCTCTGTCCCTAAACTGGCCTCTAATATTCACACAGAAAGTTGAACATGAAGTTTAATGCTGCAGCTTTGAGCTCTGAAACTCCACGTGTGTTACTGAGAGACCACGTTAAGCTTTGTTCTGGGACTTTCAGAAAATGAATAATAAAAATGAGGTTTGAATGAGGTATGTGATGTTTAGGTAAAGTAACCAGGATGTCAGAATTATATTAAAGAGTAGGATACTTAGAGCATTTTCTTGTAATACTGTCGATAACTTGTAATGTGGACAGTTTGAGAAATGCAAGTTATTGCACGCTGGCTGTGGATAAAAATATCAGATCAATTATTTAAAACAAAGTAGCAGAGCAGAGGGCTGCAGTTTCTCTGAAGGAAGGGAGTGACAGGGAATTGGATGAAGTATCAGAGAAAAAAATCACAGACCTTTGTAATTGTGTCATTCTATGGATATATTTCCTTTCATAACATCAACACATCAGGAAAAAAAGGGAAGGTCATGGAGTTTGAGATCCTGTGTGATTGTAGTTACAGCAGGACTGTATGTTTGAATAAAGGCCTCGCCTCTTACAGGTAAGCCAGCCCAGTTTGGGTTGCATTTCATTACACAGGTCATGCCGTGTTGGAGAGCAGCAAGTTCTTCAATCAGCAGCTAGACCTCATAACTCTGAGAGAGCAACACTAAACATTCATGTCAACTTAGTTAATTTTGTTCTTAAGGAAAGTGCAGTAATTTTACACCAATAGTGATTATTATTGTTCTTATATTGAGACAAATTTCAACAAAGTCGTAGGCATAGCGAAAGGAAACTGCTAAGAAGAAACAACAGCAATGGAGTTTGTGTTTATAGAAAATATATATATTTTTTAAAACATCATCATAACAATGGTCATTCAATTTCCACCTAATTCAGGAAACATAACTATCTATGTAAGATGAGAAATGAACATCATGGAGAAAAAGAAATATGTAGTGGCAGTTTGTTTTTTTTATCTACAGAAATGTGTCAAACGTTCATATTAGATACAGGAAGCCTGGAAAATATGACACAACCAGCGTTTGCAGTTGGCTGGGTAGATTCTGTGGGAAAATGATTAACTTGTTTAACATTCTTTTTTTTTTCTCATAGTTTAAGTCCATTTGACTTCCTAGACCTTTTCATTTCATATTGGTTTAGTTAGTGAATGTTTACAAATTTATACTTCTAATGCGCAAAATATATATGCAGGGGTTTAATTCTCAAAATATGTCTCGAGTTGACTCTTTTAAGGAATACATGCACAATATATGATATTTGTTAATGGTGTTTTATTTCCTTTTGAGTAAGACATCTTCTTACAGAGGTTCAAACAGGAAGTAAAATGGTCCTTTCACAATAGTGCCGTGACATTGATACATTTTAATTAAAGCAATATATCTTTTCTTTTAAAAGTATCATTTTTTTTTCCAAAAGCCCAAAACAACACTTTTTAGAGCTTCCAGAAACATGTGGTCACAATCATGACAAGTGGAAATAAACAGGTTAAATGAGTAAATAATAGGAAGTGAAAAGACACACGAGAGAGAAAGGTGGGTTTAAAATTACAAATCTGGAGAAGGAAACAAGAGTCAGTCCCTCCTTTTCTTTTTTTGTACCTCCTACACTCAGTTTGTGTTTGAGCATTCATTTAAAACTGTTTCAGCACACACACAAGTGGGCTCCAGGGGAAACTGGTCCTTTTAAATCATGTTTTGTCATGTTGTTTATCAAGAAAACTGAGTGTCAGTAAAGCTTATCTACAATAATGTTGAAATATGTCAAATAATGTTGAAAGGCCTTGTTTGGTCGAATTTCACTGTGTGAAACTACATCATTTTAGGTTGGACTGAGATCCAAGCTGTAAAAAAAATAGTAAAACAGTAAAAATATGGAAGTTTATGGCATTCAAATGGTCAGATTAAACAACTCTAAAGATAAAATGAACACAGTTATTATGCACAATCTGATTTATTGTTGCTGTAAGTTGCAAATTCTCCCAAATATCAACTTTTAGGAAAAAAAAACCCTCTAAACTGTCCACCTATACACACCCCAAGGATAAACCTAGATTTATATATAGATTGGATGCATCCAAAACACCTCAAAACACCGCGAACTTCTGAAATCAGGCCTCCAACCCCGGCAGTTCTGTTTCCTATAGCAGAACATCGTGCTCAATTTGTCTGCATTGTTTTTGTTACAATAAAGCGATTATTAACCAGCCTGCAGAGACCAAGCTGCTCTTTCTTCCCACACAGATAACGACAGAATGGGTCGGAGTTCTGTTATCTGCTGGGAACACTGTGTCAGACAGATTATAGTGTGATGTTCACTCACCTCAGCGGGTCCCAGGTCGTAAAAGTCAAGGGTTAGTTGACAGGTCAGTGGGCAGGGCAGGTAATGACCGTCCTGGAAGGTCCCCTCAATAACCAGTTTTATTCATGAGGAGAATCTGCAACATAATGCTCTAATAAAAACAAAATTAAGTCATTGTAGATTATAAATGAGGATAATTGTAGGGTTAGTTTTGAAGTGAAGGGAAAGTGAGGTGCCATTTATCATTTATAGTGTGACATCCGTAGGAACAGACTGCAGCACACTAAAATAAGAGTTTAATTTCAAGTTTAACAGACACGGAGGAAGGAAGGATATTTATTGAATTTTGAGGGGCAAAAAAATCTATTTGTCCGAGCAGCCATTTTTGAACTTCATGACTAAATATTAAAATGAAGCATAAAATAATCATCTCTGACTTTTACTGTTAGATAAATGTATATTTTGTTGCTCCCAAACAGCCATGATCCAACTTCTAAAAGCTTTTGTACTTACTAAACACTAAACACTCCTGTAGCGCAAGAAGTGACGCTTTTCATCGTTCTGGTTTGCTGGGAATCAACAGAAGAAGTAAAGCAGATTCGGGACTTGATGAAATGAGATGAGAGTTGATGTAACACATAAGTAGAAAAATAGTAATAATAATTAACTGTAAGCACCTGCACCACAGTCAAAGACACGCACACTAGTACAAACACACACACTCGTGCCAGTCTCAGAGGAGGGCTCATGTGACTGAGACTGACCTGGAATCCCCAGCCCTGGTGGTGGGTGCCATGGCAACGCTGTTTCCACACAGGAGATAACATTACCACCCACCTGAAGCTGACACACACGCACATATACACGTGTGCACACACACACACACACACACACACACACACACACACACACACACACACACACACACACACACACACACACACACACACACACACACACACAGATGCATTTAAATATCAGTCAGTCATCAAAGACATCTCATATTTCACTGCCGTTTGGTTCAAACCATTAAGTTGATATTTTGGAAATGGTCACTCCTTAGATTTAGTCCTTTTATGTATTTAGGGAGTCACTGTGACATGACCTTGCTGATTCAAAAGTGCATTTCAAAAACAACCACACGACTCAGAAAAATATATTTTTGTGCTTACTAACATAATTTTTATACATTATTTTGGCAAATACTTGAACCGTACTTCCAAGAGATAGAAACCTGCACAATGAAGTTTTCAGGTCGGTTTGATAGACTTGATTGTTTGAAGTTATTTTGACAGGTATGAAGAAGAAAACTATTAAAATTACTCGCCTCTACTTCAGTAGTATTTCAGACTTTACAGGCAGGGCTGCATATTGTTTCTAGGATAAAACGGTAAAAGTACTCATCTCTTTCAATGACCACTTCAGAGTTCAGCCAACTGTGTCTTTACATTATCGCAGCTGCTGCTGGCTTCATCTCAGGAATAGAACTTAGATGTTGGTCGCAGTGTGAACTGGAAGTCTCCAACGTCTGAGAAAAGTTCTGAGAACGAAGATGGCTTGCTGGTTTACGGTCAAATGCACTTCAAATAGTCATTGTGTACATGCAGTGTGGGTCTCTTGCATTATCATCATAGTTCATGTGAAAGTAGCACGTCGAGAACAACATGCAGAAACACGTGCGGGTCATAACATTGTGCAATAGAAACTAGAAACGGCAACACAACCGCAAGAACACAGCAGCTCAGCAGTCGTACTCACAGTTACTGTGTTTAGTTTTGACCTGGTGTTACCAGAATATCTGTTCATGTCCCTTTCACTTCCTGTTAATGTTGGTGATCTGAAAACTGAAGCATGTTTCTTACGGTATGTGATACCGGGTGTTGTTAAAAACCCTGTCGAAGTGTTTCTGAGCACGACAATTAAAATCCTGCTCACTCTGACCTACAGCTGACCTCAGATCAAGTGTTAAGTGTGTCTTGGAATGTACGGTGTGAAAAAAAAACATGAATGCTGAGAGAAGTTGCCGGTCCCCTCTGAAGGAATTTGAGTGCGGGACGAGACATCTCAGTGAGGACTGCACATTCGCCCCCTAACTCACAAACAACTGATGGGCCGACATTTTATCAGGCACCAAGTTTACAGAATTTTTTTTTTTTTTTAAATGATGTCAACAACTTTGATGTTGTTTTCAGGTTCCAACCAAAAAGCTGAAGAAGTTTGAGAAGGAATATCAGACGCTGAGAGAGAGCCAGCTGCAACAGGAAGACCCCATCGACCGGTACCAGGTACGACACTCACATACGCTGACACATAAACACTGTAAGATATCTTTCTTCTCTCACATATGTTCCTTGTGATATATATTTTTTTTATATTTGTCCGACCTGGTGGGGAATTTAAATACACCCTACCCTTGTTAGACAGTCACATGCCTTGTATTCATGCGAATTTTAAAGGTTTTAAATTGAATAACTGAGTAACTTCTTCGACCGTGTTGAGTCTTAGAGGTGATAAGTTTGTGATGCAAGCGCGGTTCTTTTCTCTCAGTGGGGACACACAATTCAAACTACTCTCCAACGGCCTTTTTAGTTAAATTTAACCATGTTTCTGTGGAGATCTCTTGTGAGTGCAGCTTTGTTGTGTCAAACTGTACCCATTAATATTTGTAAAACTGGCTTGAAACGTGACTTCTCACGCATCTCTGACTTTTATCATCAGTGATCCAAACTTCTATTGAAATGTATTTTTGGACAAGGCTTGCAGAGAGAGGTTTAGCTGCTGTGACTTTATCTTGTCTCTTCTTCATGAGGTACAAACCGCACAGGTGAGGCAGGTATTTAAAGACGCAGACAGCATCACTTCATTTCACCTGCTCCAGTTTCACAGGGTTCCTTTCTATTCCATTTGGTTTAAATCTGTCATTGTTATTTTTCCAAAATCATCTCTCTGTAAGTTTAACAGCTCCCAAAAAATGTTTCTCAGCATGAGAATAGCAACATATCTAGCTGCTTTAGTAGGAACGTTATTAGCTCTATTAATCTTTAGAGTAAAATTAAAGAACCAGTATTTGATTTAATCTCAACAAACAAACGACCAGAAAAACTTTCAGTTTAAGAAGAAAATCAACAGAACTACATCTAGTTGTTTTCCCCAACGTGACATGTTGGCGTATAAGCTGCTGCTGCTGCTGTAGGAAGAAAGGAAGGAAGACTTTTATTGTAGATAAGAGGTTGGACTGTTGCCAGCTCCTCCGTGAACGGGGTAAAGACTTTGTTACAGAGCACCAACACAAAAAAACTGCAATTTTGCTGCTTGTAAATTGGCACCACGGAAACATTTTGACATAGTGTTAGTTATTTTATGGTTCAACATTTATAGATGGTGTTATACCCCAGGATTAGGTGTGTACTCTTTGTGTTTTATTGTTTGTGGCTTGTGTTTGTATTTATACGCCTCTCATTTGTTCCGTATTTGTGAAATCTATGTGCAACCTTTTCCTGCAGGCTTTTGACGTTCATCAGGATACAAAGTAAAACCATTTAGAAAAGGAAACAGATGAGAGGGGGAGAGAGGGAGAGGGGGAGAGAGAGTGAAGCTAAACTGGGGAAGTGTCAGGCGGAGAAGGGAAACTCCTGTCAGGATCATGTGTTACAGTTTAGTCCGTGCAGCTGGAGGCTCGATGTGAAGACGTTGTTGTGAGTGTGGACAGCAGCTCGGTAAGACGCCTCTGCTCCAACAAAAGATTTTTAAATGAGACATTTTGTACAGTTTCTCATGTTTGTGATTGTTACTGGATCCTGGATATTAAACTTTGATTTGATTGGTATGAGTTGACCAAAGTAGCTCAAGATGTTCATCTTTCATGTCTCGAACATGACACACGATTGGCTGATACAGAAGAGACTCTTCCATCCACACTAACGGAGACGGCGTCGCTCTTCTCTCTGTTTTTTTTCAGTAGAAATACTTCACTTCTCTGCTTTCAGGAAGTGATTCATTTAATACAAACTACAGCTCGGGAGGTCTTGGTGTAGCCAAAGCTGGACTCACCAGCATTAGATCCCTGAATGACAGCACCTCATAAGGTCGGCTGCTGTTGTAGGTATTAAAGATTTTTTTTTCACAGCTGTTCAGACCTGCTTATACTTGTATAATTACATGAAATGTGCTGCACTAATTCAGATTAACTGTCCGCTGTATTTGTAACATTCATGCATGTGTGTGTGTGTGTGTGTGTGTGTGTGTGTGTGTGTGTGTGTGTGTGTGTGTGTGTGTGTGTGTGTGTGTGTGTGTGTGTGTGTGTGTGTGTATTGGGGGATGTGTGGGTGGGGGTGATAGGAAAGTCATCCTTGTAAAAGCGACAGGATATCAGGGTCAGATGACTGCTCACAACCATGACAACTGTTTCGTCCCGTCGAGGCCTTGCCATCATGTGAGACCGTTTACAGGCAGACTGGAAGTCATGAGGCTCCACTAATGGTCTGCAGTGGGGACTTTAGGAGGATGAGGATGATGATGATAATGATGATGGTGTGTGTGTGTGTGTGTGTGTGTGTGTGTGTGTGTGTGTGTGTGTGTGTGTGTGTGTGTGTGTGTGTGTGTGTGTGTGTGTGTGTGTGCGCGTGTTTAGGCGGGAGAGGGTGCCTGTGTGGCGTTCATAGTTCGGCATCAGTAAATGAAAACTAAAGAGATTGAAGATTAAAGTTCATATCCGAATAAAACCTACCTCTGCTGTTTGAGAAACCGCTCCGAATTTCTGGACATATGATGATGATATGAACACATCTGGACGCTGATAGATTCTGCGACTGTGTTGTGTGTGCAGAGGGAGAACCGTCGTCTTCAGGAGGCCAGCATGCGACTAGAACAGGAGAATGACGACTTGGCACACGAGCTGGTCACCAGTAAGATCGCCCTTCGCAACGACCTGGACCAGGTAATACAGCCACAACTCGGTTTCATATCAAAGAGGAAATACGATAATTACTCACTTGATGGTTTAGATGTAGTAAGTTTGTATTTACGTGTAGTTGTTCTCAACCCTGATTGTTTTATATGAAACGCAATGAGATTTTTCAAACGCTCCGGATGCATGCACTCTTTTGAAATCTGCATTTTGAGTCATTTTAGATGGCAAGATAATTAAAAAACTGTGACTCCAGAGGGAACATAGAGAGACAAATATGGCAGAAAAACACGTGTTAGCCTTTCCGCTAACATTCTGCTGAGTTTCTTACAAGCGGCTTTACTGTTGGACTACAGCTGTACCTGAGTGACAATCTGTGGAAATGTGTTCATGAATAAACAGTGCGGGCGGTTTTGGTCTGCAATTGAGTGTTTGTTTGTGCACTCTGGTGTGAAAATGGAGCTACAGTTCAAAATTGGGTATTAAATGAAGGGTCTGTGTGTTTGTGTGTGTTTACATGGACTCAGGCAGAAGACAAGGCCGATGTTTTGAACAAAGAGCTGCTGACCACCAAGCAACGTCTGGTGGAGACGGAGGAGGAGAAGAGACGACAGGAGGAGGAGACGGCTCAGGTAACATTTGTCCTCCGGTTAACGAGCCCTGATGCGCAAAAAAAAAAAAAAAAGACTGCATTTTCATCAAGCTCACTATTTCGTACCGTTTGGAGCAGGAAAACTCTTATTACGTATATTACACTGTAACACAACCTGACTTTGAAGCGGAAGAAATTAATCGAAAGAGTGCCGGAATATATCTACAGCTTTAGTGGAGCTGTTAGGGTTATTGTTTAGTCAAACTTTAGATCAATGAGTGGTGGTTACTATCGATTGCCAAAGTGGCCAATGTACGTGAAGGCGCAGTATTAAACCATAACCCTCCTCATGAATGTATTTTTTCATTGTTTTGTCGTCTTTTTTCTGCCTCCCTCAGCTGAAGGAAGTGTTCAGGAGGGAGCTGGAAAAAGCAGAGCTGGAAATCAAGAAAACCACGGCGATCATAGCCGAGTACAAACAGGTCAGATGCAAAAGTTGCCAGCTGTTGTTTGCTCATGTTTGAATTTAGCCCATTTATAAAGCAGTGAATTGTGAAGAGCTGTACAGGTCATATTTATGTTAGTTTTCACTGTTTCTACATGATGTGATCTCTGAATAAATACCATTAGTCGTAAGAGTAACATAACAGATCTGGATTGAAGTAAATATCCAGTACAGTTTAAGAAACAGTTTGTTTTTTAATACACTGTATAAACCTTAATCTGTGCAGACTGTGAGTGTGTACAGAGTTTTGATGGCTAGACACAGGTTTAAAAATGATATTCAGTATACCTCCTACCTTGTAGTTTCCCTTCTCTTATGTAACCTGACTTCCTGTCTGTGTTTCAGATCTGCTCCCAGCTGAGCACCCGGCTGGAAAAACAGCAGGCGGCAACAAAAGAAGAGCTGGACATCGTCAGGGTGAGATTACACTGTTAATGCACAGCAAGCAGCAGATTTAAATTAGGACACTTTCAAAGTCCCAAAAAAAGGCTGCAATATGTTGCATCAGAGAACGGAGGATTTTCTGTCTTTAAGTTGCATTAAGGAGTCAGACAAGCTCAGGTTTGTACATTGTCACACCCATAAAGTACTTGATTGCACCAATAATCCCACACAATGTTGGTCTTTGTGGGTGTAGCAGAGTATCACCTGGATAAATTCCTTTCAGATCTCCTTCCCATGGCGATGTGCTGCAATAGCAAATCACATTGATTTAAGATGTTGTGGTGGGACATAACGCAAGCAGGGAACCGTCAAAAGTATTCCGGAGACAGAAAATACTGTCTGTGTTCATATAAAACCTCCACTTGTATGGTTTTTTGTTTATTAATTATTGTTTTTTCAGGGACAATAAACTATAATCAGCGTCACTGTAAATGTTCCAGTGTTAGCCAAACAGTTCATATTAAATTGTTGTCCCGAGGCACGCAATAAAAACAACTTTTAATACTAGTGCAGGAAAAAGGAAACAAAAACGGGATAACAAGTTTAAAGAAGGAAGTAAGTGACAATATAAAGAAAAATATATGCAGTTCAAATAATTAATATAAGTCACAAAGTATTTTCACACTTGAAAGTTTGGACCAAGGTTTCTGTTTTTTGTGCCACGGTAAACATTTAATGCAGCTGTGGTGCAGCTCGTTTGTCATATGGAGACGTGAACGTACAAAAAACGTGTATTTTTTTTTTACCTGTAGTCACATGACTTTACAGTATACTGTATGTTCACACACCTACATCTGCTAACAGACGTACGTCTTCTTGCATCCTCACGCAGAGCAAAGTAATGGGCTGTGACCACTGTCGGGACCTGTTCAGCCCCCTGGGGTCCCTCCAGGCTTCGTCTCCCGGCAGCGACAGGACATCCAACGAGCCGCTAGACGAGGAAAAAGACGGGCTGAAGGAGCAGCTGAGACAGCTGGAGCTGGAGCTGGCACAGACCAAACTACAGCTGGTGGAGGCCAAGTGCCGCATCCAGGTCAGCAAAAAAACAATAAGTGTAACTGCTCCCAGGGCAGCAGACCAAGCCTGCAGGAGCACTCTAAAGGAAATGGAAGCGAAACAGTCACAGAGCTGTAACACCCTTAGTTGAGATTTTTCTCAATCAATGTGCTCCTGATAAAACAAGGTACAAAAAGGTAGAAACAGTCCCAAAAAAAAAAAAGCACAATTTAACTCAACAAGACTACAGTAAGACTCCACAGCTGTGCTATCTTCTCTGTGAAGCTGCGTTGGTGAGCAGCAGTACTTTGACTGTCAACTTGTTCACTTGTACAATTTAACATACTAATGTAGGTAGGTAGGTAGCCTGAGATGTTAGGGACGTTATCACATGGGTACAGTGAGTCCCCGGTTCAGCAGTCATTTTCCGTCTCTTTCCCCATATTTCCTGTCTATCTCTACTGTGACTCTTTAATAACAACAAAAAATATCCGAAAAATGAAACTTATTAATCATAAAAACATAATACAACAAAGATTATACAGAGCGTTAAAAAAAAAAAAAAAACACGAAACCCACTCCATAAGAAAAATGCCGACAACCATGTCACACTTTATAAGGATGCATCGTCCAGGAAGAGTCATTTTATTAGTGTTATAATACAAGGGACAATTAAAAAGTCCAGAGATTGCTCTCGTTCTCCTCCTCGCTCCCTGTGCTGACTGAACTTTGCTCCTTTTGTTGCTCTGCAGGAGCTCGAGCATCAACGGGGAGTCCTGATGAACGAGATCCAAGCCGCCAAGAACTCTTGGTTCAGCAAGACTTTGGGGTCTCTGAAGAGCTCTGCGTCTTCTTCCTCCAGCTCCACGTCCCAGACCCCGTCCTCTCCAAAGGAAGGGCCCGCCTAGATGACCCTGCCCCTTTCTTCCCCCTGCAGGATGCACACTAAAGCTGAGCGGAGAAATGCAGTATTCCTTTTGCAGCAGGTGGCGAAGCGGAGCTCACCGGCTTCCTGGACTGCGAGTATCTGAACTTACGAGGGAAGAAGCAAGAGGGCGGTCTGGACCTGCCACCTGTCTCTGAGTGAACTAATAAGTGTGTGATAACTTCCTCTGCTTCACAGGTGATGAGAGAGGTGAGGGTGAAGCGTCGGTGAGGCCTGAAGTTCAGCGAACGTTGCTGACTCAGCATCCATAATGGAGTCTGTCCTATAGGTCTGTTAGCTCCACCCTGTGCCCAGACATGGCTACTGCAGAGATGTCCTCATTTTAACTGTAAAATTATGTGTCCTGGTAGCTGAGATTTAAACCCGCATTTAGTCTCACGAATTGGAGGTTATTTATAATGATAGTGGTAAAGCTTCATCACAGTGGTATTATACATTTACTGTTAAAACATGAACCATCTTCAGCACAGCAATGCCCCCACACTCTGAAAAAGGAATACTGCATCCAGTCTTAACTGAGAACAATACAAAAGTTGTATTTCTTTATAGTAATATAACGTAAACAATGTTGTCATATAAATATATATAACTAATTATGGATTTTTTTAATATTCTTGTACAGTTCTTTAAGAGAAGGAAAAAAAAAAAAAAAAACACCAGGAAAAGTTCTTGGATTTCTTTTCTACTGTTTGGAAATTGAATGTCATCTCTCTAGATGTTGACGTAAGCACAGTGTGTGAGCGATCTGGTCGAGTCCAAACGCTGAACAGCCAAAGTGACAACCTGTAGAGAGCTTTTTTCCCATGTGTTTTTTCAGCCTTGGGGTTTCAAGAACTGATTCAAGGTTTGTAATGTCACTGATTTGGCCTGTAAGTATCTAATTATTAGATTATTTTTTTTTAATTATTTTTTTTTTTTAATCTAACTGGAGGCAGATCGTGAAGCCTTTATTTTGTGAAAAAGTTGGTGAGCTGTGATCATTACAGAAATTGGTGCTTGGTCCCTTTTCTGTGTCTGTTCTGTCCTTTTATTAATTCAGTTTATTTGACAGTTACAACTTACAGATGATATAACAGAATACCATGTGGATCAGTTCAAGTATCCAAAACAAATTTAAAATGCATCTAATCTACATTTCGGCTGTGGTTGCATGTTTTTAGTGTTGAAAAATGGTTAAATCTGTCCCTGGTGATCTCATTGTTGTAAACTGTAAACAGCTCATTTAGTTGGAGATATCACAGCCCGCCTTGTTGTTTTACAAGATGCCATTTTCTGCTGTTCATTCTCTTACAAAATGAAAACATGGCTTTCACAAAGCCAGAGAGAAATAAATAAATCAGATAATAGAGTATATGCTATAAAGAGTTTATTACATAGCACACTTCATCCCTCAATAAACCTTAACAAGCGAGATTAAATTGCATTATTGCTCCATCATTGCCAAATGCCAGTCTGAAGTCCATTTGCACAACTATGCCAACACTGTCTTTGCTCTTTGTTGTGTAAAAACAACTTACTTTTCAGACAGTGAGAGGCATGAGGACACCCAAGTCTTCTGTCCTGCTTCCATGAAGGGCTGTTGGCTGTGCTGCTCAGTGGTACATACTGTAAACAGTAAGAGGTCTTAAACAATGTGCAGGTACGTCCAGCTGTTTTCACATGTCCTGGACTATCATTGCACTTTGAGTTCCAAGAGTCTACTTTATCTTTCGCAAGGGAAGGTTTAAGTACAATGAACAGCAGATGGAACCAAAGACAACAGAGACAGAATACATCTGCTTTACTCATTTTTAAAGAAAAAAACGCAGACCTTTCTACTTATCAGATTGCTGTTTGGTAAATATAAAGGACGAGGGAATGATTTTGTTTTTGACAACAATTAGCCAAATAGTTGTTTTTTTTGCTACCACATGAATACACGTTTGCCTTGTGTTAACAGGTAGAAAGCTGCAGTGTAGGTGCCAACTGTCCTGCTGGACTCGCCACGCTGGTTGACACTAAAAAAAAAAGATCGGCTTTTGGACTCGGACCAGTCCCATGTGTACTTTTTGTGTGCGAGTGTTTGGATGTATGTATGTACATGTGTGTTCTGCACTGTAATTCATGTGGTCGAAGTTGAAACAGTTCTTTTTCACGCGGCTGCCTTTTCTGTTGATGACTGAAGCCGTTGACCGATGAGAGAAAAGCCATCAGACTGTTTGAGCTGTCGGAGAGCGTCAGCTGTGCCATAAGAGCCTCCCTCCTTCTGCGCCCCCAACGATCTGTACCAACCTCACCAACAACATGTCATTTGATCTTACAGAAAGTTCTGCTGAAAATCACTTTCAGCAGCCCGTTTCACACATTTCTACCAGGAACCTCTCAGTACGACCGCCATCCTCTCGTTTGCAGCCAGTGGGCAGCTCGAGTGGAGGACACGCATCATTGAAAGCGAGAAAGCAGAAGTAGACTGGCTGAATATCATTAAATTCCAGGTGTGTTTTGCTTTTCCAGGACATTCCTTCTTTGCTATTGTGCATCACTCTTGTTGGTCAGTCTGTGAAAGTTACAAAGTTGTACAACCAGTTCAATGTAAACTGCGGCCCAAGTCGGAGAGAGCTCCCCGTCCATTATGTGCACTAACACAACGTTGATATTTTAAACACTATTTCAAGATGTGTTTGTTTTTTAACTGATGATTATTGTTGCTGAGAGGACAGCTGCCAATTTATAATCCACTCTAATTCACAGTTAATTTAATAATGCAAAAGCAGGCGGTGAGTCAGTCACAGGAGTGATGAGTGTTGTGTCGGTCACAGTTCGCTGTAACACCACGGTCCTGTTACACGGGGAAGGGACTGCGCCTCAGCTGGTCCGACTCTGGCACTGTTTGCTGTACAGTTACTGTCTGAGCTGCATTAATAAATTTCAGTTTTTCTGTTCATTCATGTACTTTGAGCTCTTACTGAAAAGCACAATACTGATCAGAATTTAGGTTTGATAAAATATCGAAATAGTAATTTAAACTTGTTTATTCTCTTCAATTGAAAATTATTTTTCGAGATGATTTCCAGCAGGAGTTTTTAATTATATATTTATTTATATTTATTCGTGAAACAAGCAAAGCACAAGCAAAATGGAACATTGTTTTCTTTATGCTTGACCAAAAAAACAACACCCAATAAGTAAAACACTGTAAAAGAATCCAGATTGTTTAGCAGCTACTGCAAAGTGTGATTAACGACTTCCTTATAAGTAGCACAATACACAGTGGTTCACTTGATGAACTTTGATTACAAAAATGTACAAACATCACCGTTTCATGTGGACAAACAAATCAGACTGAAGGACGAAGTACTGAGGTGCTCTAATAAAATCCTCTGTCAACATGCTGATAGTGACTGCAGCCTAAATGACCTCTAAACAGGACAAAGAACAAAAGAAGGCCACGAATATCAGTTTCTCTCCTGTAGTCATCCTTAAAAAAAATTCCCCTCGGGGATTAATAAAGTATATACCTACCTACCTACCTACCTAGAACTCTGCAGTGTTTTGTTAAATAACTAAACAAGCTAAACAACCAATAATAACCACCAAAACATGCCTTAAACTTTGTAGCTAAGGAACACTGTTAACATAAGGAACCGCTTGCAGAGTTTTTCAGGCCAAAAACTGGAGGTGCTCTGCAATCCCCAAAATACACCGCAAAAGCTAACATCAAAACTAATACAAGTATTTTGAACTAAATCAAAAGGAGCAGTTTTCACTCTTGGCCAACTCCTATAAAAATGCAATAAGGTAATAGCTAGTGTAAGGATTTATGCATATATCTGGTGAGACTATAAGATTAAGATTGTAGCAGCGCTAACACTCTACGATGGCATAAAGGCGCTTTCAATGTTGATGACATGAATGTTCATCAATATAGAGGGACATTGCATTACATATCCCTAATATTTGGTGTCAATTTTCCTCAATCGATGGCTGAGCTCATCGAAGTAATTATCCGAGAAGCGAAGCATCTGAAGAACAGCGGTGAGCAGCAGGATGTCGCATTTTAGGTTCAACTCCAACTCTTCATTGTAGTTCTTCACGGGAACAACACAGGACATGGGCACGCCGAGCCGAGCGGTGACCTCCTGCATCTGGATCACAAAACACCGTTAAAAAGAATTTAGGTGAGGGGAATGCATTTTACTAACGACAAAACAAAAACCTCAAATTTACACTCAAATGTGTAAAATCCTCAAATCCTCACCAAATCCTTAATGTAGATACTCTTATAGATGTATCCCAAATCCTCTTTCACCAAAGGGCAGGCTTCATCTACTTTAGTGAGCAGGACCAGCTGAGGAATCCCTGGAAAACACAAGAGTAGAAAGAAAACATTTCCAAAATGTTGTAGATTCTTATGTTTGGGGTTGTAACATTTTTAAGGGAAATTTCAATATTTACTACTTTGATAAATCATTTTGTTGCAACTTGAATTAAAACTTGTCTATTACTAAATGGTTTTTGATCTGCAGTACAACCTAATTTCCAGCAAAGATTGGACATTGTGAAAATAAAAACAAAAAAATAATGTAGACATGTTTAATTAAAAAAAAATAGAACAAAGACAGCATATCAAATGTTGAAACTGAGAATATGCTCATTTTGATGCCAGCAACTCGTTGGGACGGGCATGTTTACCACCGTGGTGCATCACCTCTTCTATGAACAACACTCTGTAGACATTTGGGAGCTGAGGAGACCGGTTGCTGGAGTTTTAAAAGTGAAATGTTGTCCCTTTATGGCTGATGTCAGAATTTTAGCTGCTCAACAGTTCAGGGGACTCCTTTGTCGTCTTTATCGTTTCATGATGCAGCAAGTGTTTTCAGTGGGTGACAGGTTACCCAGACTCTTCTTCTACTGAACCATGCTGTTGTAATACGTGCAGAATGCAGTTTAGCATTGTTTTGCTGAAATAAGCAAGACCTTCCCTAAAAAAGACGTTGTCTGGGTGGCAGCATATGTTGGTCCAAAACCTGCATATATTGTTCATGGTTCCTTCCTAGATGTACAAGCTACCCATGACATGTGCACTAATGCATCTGTATACTGTCAAGGATGCTGGCTTTTGAACAGTGCGCTGATAACAAGCTGGATGGTCCCTCTACCCTTAAACCCAGATGACGTGGCGTCCATGATTTCCAAAAAGAATTTCAAATTTTGATTCGTCAGAGCACATGACAGTTTTCCACTTCACCTCAGTCCATCTTAAATAACCTTGGGCCTAAAGAAGGCGGTGGCGTTTCTGAATGGTGGATTTATATGGCATGCGTGCTAAGTTGATCGGTGGTTCTGACTTGGCTTTAGGTGTAAATGTGAGTTATTATCTGTTTGTCTATGTTTGCCCTGTAATGGACTGGCGATCTATACAGGGTGCACCCTGCCTCTGCCCAAAGTCAGCTGGTATGGACTCCAACGCCCATCCCCACCCCCACCCACCCATGACCCTGGTCAGATTAAAGTGAGTACAGAAAATGGATAGCTGGACAGTAGTTTTAGAAACACCTTTCCTGAAGGCCTTCAACGCAAAGGACAACTAATCCTTTCTCCTATAAGATCATTTAATTGAATCTACTAAATTGTCAAATTTAGTGCTTTGATGGTGAACGATAAGGTGACTCAATTCTACTGACCCATTAAGTTGACCTTTTTGCGGATAGCAGCCAAATTATTTTCCATTTTTGCAGGCATGATGGCGATCTTGCAGGCATCAACGACGTAGACCACACAGTGGATCTTGTCTTTGATCTCCGGAGACTTGCGAAAGTCAAGCGCCTCCGAGTGCAGAGGAGCAATCGGGTTGAACTGAGTCACACGTTTGAGGAGAAAGAGAGGGACAGTTAACTACAGCCAAACACGCTTCCGACACTCATTATCCTGCTCAATGTGATAAAAGTCTGTACCTGATAGTGGTCTGGCAGATGACCTCTGAGGATGCAGCTGATGTCTTCTATATCAAGCCCCGCCCCTTTGTTTTCTTCCAATCCCATAGTATCACACAAGATGATTGGCAGAGGTTTGCCTTCTCGCCCATCTTTCACCGAATAGGTGCGAAACTGCCGTGTACCAAGTGATGGAATAACAGACAATAAAAAAAGATGGAGCCGTATTTCCATATTGAAATCAATCGCCTCAAATAGAAATCATGAGCAGGCAGCCACTAACCTGTGTGGTGAGGCTGGTGGCAGAGCAGCCAGATATGGCCTGGCTGGTGACATGACCTCTGAATATGGAGTTGATTGAGTTAAAGAAGCTGGACTTTCCAGCTCCAACAGCTCCAATGAGCAAAACCCGAGTCTGGGACACAGAGCTGATGAGGGGTTTGTAGACTTTAATGCTCTCAATCAGTTCCTTCCTCCTCCTGAAAAAACAAGGAGATAAAAAACGTTTCCATCTAGCGAAGAGGTCGTTGGTCGTTTTGACTGTTACAGAATATTGGTGTGCAGCCAGCTGACCTCTGCAAGCGGCAGCCATGGTTGCAGGTAAGCATAACAAACAATATCTAACATAATATTTTGCATAGACACTGTAATATAAATAGCTGCTCTAGTCCGCTTGCATGTCACTGCACGTGCAACACATTCATTACATTCAAATGATGAACACATTCTTACAAGTACTTCAGATTCATTTGTGTCAAATTCTACAAAGTATACTAATTATAACATTAATAGCACCACGTGCAGGATGGGGGCTCTATCCATATTACCCAGATTCCCAGTTCACTGTCCTCCACGGCCTCTCAAGGTCAGTGAGTTCTGTTGAAGAGCAAAATTAGATTATAAAGCTAGAACTACCTCCTTAGCGGTTGTATGCCTCCACCACCCAATCAAGTTAAGGTCTTATGTGGTGACGACTCTGAAGGAATGCTCTGGTGTTCACCAGTTGGCCAACAATACTAATTGACAGACGTCCCAGAGCTCGACCTCAAGGCCAAGTGAACATCAGTGGAGTTGGGTAGGTCAAGCAAATATAAATGTATGCCCTGCTTCCCACCTCAATCATTTTTAGACTCTACCCAAGACAAAATTAGTTGATAGCGAGTTTGTTTTTTGATCATTTGTACAATAATGAACATGAACTTGATAATATCAAATACTGGTGGACTGGTTTGTAGGCATGTACAGATCATCAGATATTAAATGTATCAGAGCACTGATCCTCAACAACAAAAATCTAAGTATGGTTATTTAAAGTGAAATTACCCTCCACTTGGTAGACTTCACACTCGGTCAGGTTGAGGTCATTGCCATGCATTTCTGCAGCATTGAAGTTGTAATTAGACCCTGGATTGCTGTGCACTACTGCTTGGGCTCCATTGATAAAACACAATGCTCCTCCAAAATAAGGGCCCCAGGCACTTGTCATTAATAATGCTGCATTAGAGTTAGTAACTAGATATTTGAGGAGCTTTTCTCCACTGAACGTGAAAAGAAAGGCCTGGTCATCATTCACATTCTGTTCTGACTGACTAAAGGGATGTTTGGTGTAGCCTCCGAACACATAACCAGAGGCGTTATAGCCCACAGACACAGTGGGAGAGCAGGTGTCACATCGTTGGTGGAAGGCTACGTTGGTGAAACCATGTACGCTGGCTTTGTACAGCAGCCGGAGTTTGACACGTCCCAGATTGAAGGAGATGGTTTTCTGCTGGCTACTGCTTAGCTTGCTGTTCATCGTGGACGGTTGGTCAGCTGAGGTGAGCGTAGAAATGATGCTGAATGAACCTTTGGTCGTCCCCCTCTGGTGTATAAAAGAAAGAAAAAAATGCATGAAAATTAAAGCAGGATATTTGGACTAACTATCATCTAAGTTGCACCTGATGTTCAATTTGTTTGTACATAAACACTGGTTCCACAAATAGTGTAGCTGTCCTGGGAGTACCACACAGCTCAAGAGCTCAGAAAGCGCAGAAAAACAGTCCTGTGTATTCAGCTTTGAGATCCAACTTGCTGAATCCAGAGGTAGGCTATTTTAAATACACTAGTTTATTTAACTTGAGTAGAAGAACTTTATCAACCCATAAAGGAACACTGAATCAGTCAGTTTATCAGAAACATTCAAATCTGCACATTTGGAGAGACGCACACGGTTATAATAAACAGGAAGGGTATGAAAACTTGTAATCTTGAAGGCAACTAGTAATTAAAGCTATAAGACAATATAGTGGAGTAAAAAGCACAAAATGTAGTGAAGTGGGAAAGAAGTATAAAGAAACATAAAATACTGTAGTAGGCAACATTCCCCCAGTGTTGCAGTGAGATTTTAGCAGACAAAAACCTATTCATTCCTCTTCTTTTTTTTTTTACGCCTCAATTTGTCTCCTGTTCTTGAAACAAACAAATCTAAAAACCTGTCATGCACAGTGATACCACTGATAGATGATAAAAGATAAAAGGTGGCAGAGCAATAAGTTTCAGTTTCCTGTCTGGTAAAAGACTGATTTGAGCCACGCCTATACACTGCACCCAATTGAACACATTTTCACTGGTTGTGAATCATTTTCTGAATCATATTATATCCCTCTACAGGATTAAATGACTCGCACTACTCCGCTCCCATCACTGGTTACCAGTAGCCGCCCGCATGTCCCGGCTCCTAAATGGTGGAATGAGCTCCCCAACGACATCAGGACAGCAGAAACTCTGCACATCTTCCGCCGCAAACTAAAAACGCACCTCTTCCGACTTCACCTTGAACAGTAGAACTTTAGTAGCGCTTAAAATGACACTTACTTTTAAGCACTTTGTAGTTTGGCTTTCTTGAAGAAATTGTATTTTCTTGATTCTTGTTGTTCTGGGTTTTGTACCCTCGCGGTTGTAAACGCACTTATTGTAAGTCGCTTTGGATAAAAGCGTCCGCTAAATGTAATGTAATGCCTAAACAAATTAATATATCAATACAGTTCAAAATCCTTCTGGCAGACATCTTGATTCAGCAAAAGGGCATATCTTTTTTTATTTTTTTTATTTCCAGTCTTACCTCCAATTCCTTCAGGCAGTTGAGAGATTAGGATGGTGTGGTCTGATGTTTCAGATGCGTGTCCGTGCGGAAAACGAAAGTGGAAGTCTCGCAGTAGAATGACTTTGCTTTCAAAATAAAAGTGTTTCTCGCGCTTTTAGAATTTTAGATTTTGCATCACTTTTTTAGTTTCAAGGTGAACTCGGACAGCTATTCTTGGCCACACTTTCATCATTTTGTCCTTGTGAGGTCTATTAAAAGTAGGTGAGCGTTATGAGTTTGATCATTCACGTAATGCCCCTAACATCGTAACAGCTATTTGTTCACCACCTTATTTAAAAAATGTCTAATTTCAAATTTCATTACCATCTACTCTAAAGGAAAATATCAAGTATGACAAAAAAACAGTGAATGTAGCAAGTTTTCTCTCATCGCTGGTAAAACAACAATTCTGTTTGTTTGTGCAAATGGTTCCTGAATGAACCCTAGTGCGTGACGCAGAAGAACTGGACAGTCTTACCAGTAAAATATTGCAATTGTTTGATTTTATTTTGAATTATACAGTTTTGTAAAAATAAAAAGATGATAACATTTTACAAAGAAATTCAAGTTTTCTATGTGAATCCCGCTTAAACAGAGATGTTCAAATCCTACACACAGATGCTTTAAAATGAATCAATCCAAAAACATGCACCTCAGGTCAGGTTACCTGGCGCCGCGCTAGTGGCAGCCCCTGAGAGCCCCCCTGCTGTAGTGAAGAAATTTCCCCTCGGGAATTAATAAAGTGTATAAAATAAAATAAAAATTTAAAAAAAAATAAACTAAACTAAAGTATGTCATTAACTGATGACAATTGAAACATAAATGATTATTGAAAAGTGAAACGATGACTTTAATCATATTTGGTCATGAATATTGCCAGAGTTCAGAATTTCAGTCTGTCTTCGGTGTGTTGTGGTGCATTGTCCTGGAAATACAGGTCAGCATACTGCAGAATGTGGTCAGCAGCTCTGAGTAGCAGCAGATCTGTGTTCACGTCCAGGTCCAGCTCTGATGAGTAGTTCTTCACCGGAACGATGTAGGAGGTGGACATACCCAGCAGAGCTCCAGCTTTACCCATCTGCAAACACACACAAGCACAACTTTACCAGTCAGTTATTTCAGCTCGATGAGAACAGGGCGTGTCTCAGGGCGTTTTCACATCTGTAAGTCGGGACCAAGATTAATGTTTTTCTTACATTGTAAACATTTCATCCAGTTAGTTTTGGTTTCACATTGCAGGTGGGCTGCTTCTCCCTTTACTTGACATGAATTGTTTTTTTTGTAGTTTTTGTATTTGGGTGCATTTTTTTCCAAGTTTACTTTTTTAATTTCTTCGACTTGTAATGTAAGGACCGGGACCAAACTTTAAAATGAATCTACGCTTGCTTACAATTAATTGCGTTTTCATGTTTTCTACACTGGAACAAACACTGCTGAAGCCGATAACTTTTGTTCCGTCACGTCTCACATTCTGCTCAGATACTTACAGAGGCTGTAACTCTCACATGTTAGACTGATAAATAAACATCTGTCCAGTTGTTCAATAATTATATACTACTAATTAGTCATGTGATTTTTGTTTCAAAGACTTTGTTGACTTCTAATGTAATTTGGTGATGCCTAAATTTTGGGTAGAACTTCTCCCCGTGTAATCTGCATGATTATCTCAGCTTTCTGTAAGCCACCGGCTGATTTTAGTAACCATTTTATATAATATGCCATTTTTGAATGCACCACTTCTATACAGTTAGATGATGATCAGTGTCCCCTGAGATTAAAAGTTTACATGACACCCTGCATATTTAGAATATCTTCTATTTCTTCTCATGAAGTGCTTTTAGAACGACTTTCATGGTATTATGTTCGGGGTATTGGCTTTTCTTTGTTTGTTTTTTTACAGAAAACTACATGAACATTTCTCAAACTGCCTATGGTTCATTTCAACTTACCATCTCCCGAATGATGCAGCTCTTGTAAACATTGGTGGCATCTTTTGCTGTTTCTGTACAAATCTGGTCGACATGAGTCAGCAGAGCCACCTGATGAACACCTAACAGACACAATACAATGCTGTCATGAAGTGTTCACTGTAAAATTTAAAAAAATATTTATTTCTTGCTCTATATAGCAATATATTAATGACACCTAAGATATCAAAATCCCATTCTTTCCAGTGATCTGTAAAGAAATGGTCTAGCTCCAAGTTGTTGATGCACTTGGGTCCTTCTGTAGTTCTAATCATGGCAAAACTTCCTAAAAACAGTTGTCAGTGAAATTTTATTGCAACGCATATCTCATAATAAAAAAAAAAAGTCAAACAATATAAACAAATTCAGGGGGGGGGAAGTCTGTCTGACTCAACTACTTCTCTGTCACTCAAAATTCAAAATCCATTCTGTTTGGGTACAAGGGATCTAATTCATCCAATAAAAATGAAACTGACATGGAAGAAGCAGAATTAAAGAGTGGCTACAACTTGGCAAACGTTAGGTTGCACAACCAAAATAAGTTCCATTCAAAGTAAGTCTGTGTTTAAGTATGATTGTGTTTCACTGCCTGTCCGTCTGTCCGTCTTTTGCTCACCCAGGTCACTGATGTGCTCTCTGAGCTTTTGGAAGGTGGTGCTGAGGCTTTTGGGGTAGGTCAGGATTTTAGAGGCATCCATAACAAAGGCCACACAATGGATCCTGTCTTTAAGGCTTGGCTTCTTCACATAGCCCACAGTCTCAGACCTCACTGGCTGCTCTGGGCTAAACTGAGAGAGAAGAATGAAGGGATTACATTTTTTTTTTTTTTTTTTAAACAACTGGTGCGGTGTCAGCATGTCAACATTTGCTACATAGCACTAAACACAAAGTACAGGCTGATGGGCATGTTAGTAGTTTTACTGGTATTTAGCCACCAGTCAATTAATTGGAAAAGCTGAAATTGTAACTTGTTGATGCCACTACATGAAAAGCCAGGAGATCGCCCAAGTTCTCAAAATGTTTCCTGTGGGGAACAAGTTTTATAGCAATCTATCCAATCGGTCAGATACTGGTCGAGATGCTCACTCGTTATGCTGTTATTTTCTGTCTCTGCTGTCCCCTCACCCAAACTTGTCAAAGCAAATGGCCGCCCACCTCAGAGCCTGGTTCTGTTGGACTTTTCTTCTTCTTAAAAAGGAGTTTTTCCGTTCCCACTGTTGGAGGTTTTTTTTCCTGTTAAATGTAAGTTTTCCTTCCATCTATTGCTCATGTGGAATGTGTTGAACTGTTGGGTTCCTTTTTATTACGTTTGAAGGTTCTGTTGTAAGGACTTTACTGTGTTAACTGCCCTGAGATGACTTATGTTGTGATTTGGCACTATATAAATAAAACCAGAAATGCTAACGTCATCGTGGCACTCTAGGAAAAGTCAAAGGATCACTGAATGACACATCCTCTGGAAACCGTGACGACATGAACAAAATGTTGTGCAAATATATCTAGTATAGTTTAGATATGGCAGTCGGGACTAAAGTGCTGGACCAGTCCACTGACCAGCGACATTGCCATCCTTTGAGCCATGATACTGGCGTGTCGAAAAGACTATTATAATAATAATCCTGCTTACCTTGTGCTCCTCAGGAACATGGCCTTTAATGACAGACAGGATGTCATGAAGGGTCAATCCATTCATCACTCCATCCCCCAGACCCATAACATCACACAGCACCAGTCCGCTATCCTCTCTCCTCTGACCACGGATGTTGAAAGACTGCAGCTGGCAAAAAGAAAAAGAAAGTTAGTTGGGTGGAAAGCACCCTAACCTCCAGGTTGAAAGAAGTGAGAATGAAGTCTGGAACCAACACTGTCTGCGTAACAACAACCATTCCTGTTCAAGTCTTGCTTCTCTGTGGCTTTTTCTATTTGGGTCTTCTCCATCTGACGAAACCCCGATATGTACATGCTGCTGCCCCACTTGTACCTTTTTGGTGAAGCCAGACGAGAAGGAGCCCACCATGGCCCGGTTGGTCACTCTTCCATTAAACACTGACTGGACTGAGCTGATGAAGCTGGACTTTCCAGAACTGATGGGGCCCAGGAGGAGAACCCGGGCCGGAGTCACCTCCTCACAGCTCGGTCTGTAGGAGCTGACAGTCTTCATCAGGCTTGTCTTTTCCCTGGGTTGGAATTCAGGATGGTTACTTGCACTTCAGAAAAAAACGAAATCAGTAGGATAAAGGCAAAGAAGGAATTTATTTGTCTAAAGTTGAGTTTCTTGAATAGCACAACTTTACTCACTCCTCCGTCCACTCTACGTCCCTCCATTGACACGCCAACTTCGCTTGAAATGTAAATAAACGTTTAAGAGTTGATGAAGATTTAATGAAATTTTCATTGTTTGTTTCAAGTGAAATGCAAGAAATTACACCTGACTATTCAAGTGGGTTTGCATTCGTTCTTTGTTTAATTTGTCTAATACTATGGGTAAGCAAACAAAATTAATGGTAAAGTAACATCCTGACTTTTCCAGAAGTTACAATGTAGCTGTAGCTTATTTCAGGAGGCCTCCCAGCATCTGAGGCAAATTTATTGTACTGTTAAAAAAAAGAGTTATTGGCATAGAACTGTTTGTAACTTACTTGTGAATAAAGGTGCAGGCTCTTCGTCCTCCCCCATCACTGTTGAACTATCATCTTTAACTTGGCTGAGGGACGCGAAGGAAAGCTCTTTTGCCTTGGGAGCAGTTACCGTGCTGGGACCAGTTGCAAAAGGTGATTGGCTATTGAACTTAGGTACTGTAAAACTAAAACTGGTCAAGCAGATGAGAAAAACAAGCACATGCATCAGAGGAAGCAAAGGGGTAGAAATCCACTGGAATGTCCTGTAAATGATGCTGCTTTTTGAACACTACATGTGACCCAAAACTACGATATATTGTGAGTTTGTGAGGCCCCGCTGATTGAGAGAGCCTAGAAATGAAACAGCAGCACACAAATGCCACTGAATGCGGCTGCTGACCTCTCACTGGACTGCATTATACCCCGTTTAAAAAAAAGACATTTCTTCCTCTCTGAAAGTCCGCTGCGATGAAGGGCGTGAGAGGGTCCTGGGCCAAATGACATTATGTGGCCTGACTTGTACTTCCCTCTTCAGGCCATGATGTTTGGCTCCTCCTACCTCATTGGGGAATCATCTTCACCTGCTCAGGAGTGAGCCGGCTTTCTACCAGTATGCCTCTCTCTGAATGAGCTCACCCTAAGAAGCAACATGTTCAGAGTGAATTCTGTTGGCTGTGTCTTACAACATAAAATGTGATTTGGAACAAGTTTTTCTTACAGCGAGCCAGACCTTTCCACTTCAAACAATTTGTCAACTGGGGCTGTGCACACATATTGCCACACTAAAGTCAACAATGGCCAGAATGAATCTTTCTGAAGAAGTCTGGGAGGTCACGGGTGCCAGATATGCATTACGATGACTCGGGTAAGGTTAGGATTTATTCCTACAATTCAAAGTTGTTTGGTTACTTAAAAGAGGGAAAACTGGGAAACCGTTAACATGAAAGAAGGTTGTGGTGAAACTTTAGATCACAGTAAACCCACTTTTCTTCTTTGCAGTTATTTTCCTGCATCTACTTCCATCCGGTCTATGTCGACTCTATCCTCAACAGAATCTCGGGGTAGCTGGATCCTTTCACAGCGGACTTTTGGATTGGGTACATCCTGGACAGGACGCCGTTCACAGAGCCCAACACAAGACAGACAGACCGAATCGATCTCATTGGAGACCTGACAGTGCAACGTCCTGCCACCAATAGCCGCAACCTGACTTGCACCACGGGCCTGTCAATAGAGCAGACATTCCCCCCCCCCCCCCCCAAAAAAAAAAAACACATCTTTTTGAGTCTTATTTTCTAATTATTGATGGGATTATTTTCAGATTAACCGCAAGAAAACTAATGAGAAAGAGCGACTTGGCTAACAACTCCAAAATATCATGAAAAGAAGTTGAATGGGAGTCTATGGAGCCTGGGGCTTTCTGGCAGAGGCATATAAGGCGCTTTTTCAGACACTGGTTTGGTCAGATTGGTCTGCCCTTCGGACTGGCTGAGTGAACGTAAACATCAACAGGTGTGATCCGCGCTCTGGCACAGCAAGGCTGCAACAGGGCCACTGCAATCTAAATCCGCTAATTCCACTCATTGCATGCCTTCTAGCGTATATAAAACACCCCATAGTTGGGGGGGGGGGGAATTAAAAAAATAAAAAAATCACTTAATTCAAGTAGTAAACGTTACCAAATGTTAAACGAGCTAAATTACAGATTTTAGCTTCTCAAATATCACAAAGTCCAAGTAAAGTAAAGCTCGGGACCGACTGCGACACAGGATCCAGTCCAAAGCGGGTCAAAAGCTACCACAGGTTAGTGATGTCACTTCAAACTTCGTAAAAAAAAATTAAATAAAAACCGACTTAAACTTAATCATCGTGAATTCCTACCCTCTGTTCTCCATATTAAACGCAGCAATGTAGACGTGGCGGACAACAGCAGCTCACGAGAGACGAATGGGCTGTTTCCGTTTTCCAATAAAAGTGATACTTTTTGAACTCCTTTCTTAGGAAATGAAAGTGAAACTGAAGCTGTCAGAGGCGGGGAGATGATCAAATTTAAGCCCCGAGTTGGATGTCTTTGGACGAGATGGCCAGTTTGAAGCTCTCCAAATTGTTTTAAGTTGACCTTGGGTACTGATTGTCAAATTATGAAACGATAAAGAGTTTATCTGCCCCGATCGTTAAATACTGAATATAATTCAGTACTATGTCATTGATTGAGCAACAAGGACATCTTGATTACATTTGTAAACAACAGAAAATAACCCCAAAACACGTGGTTTATAAAAGCACTATTAATATTTACTTGGTACCGATACAACTGTGCAGCAATCTACTTTCAATGTTAATTGTCTTCAGAAGATGGTACCTTTACTTTACACCTGAAGATGATTGCCTATTCTGAAAAGGAAGAGAATAGCAGCAATTTAAGATATACAGTGGTGGGAAAAAGGTGTTTGCCCCCTTCCTGATTTCCAATTTTTTTTTTGTATGTCTGTCACACTTAAATGTTTCAGATCATCAAACAAATTGAAATATTAGTCAAAGATAACAAGTAAACACAAAATGCAGTTTTTAAATGAAGGTTTTTATTATTAAGGGAGAAAAAAAAAAATCCAAACCCACATGGCCCTGTGTGAAAAAGTGTTTTGCCCCCTAAACCTAATAACTGGTTGGGCCACCCTTAGCAGCAACAACTGCAATCAAGCGTTTGCGATAACTTGCAATGAGTCTTTTACAGCGCTGTGGAGGAATTTTGGCCCACTCATCTTTGCAGAGTTGTTGTAATTCAGCCACATTGGAGGGTTTTCCAGCACGAACTGCCTTTTTAAGGTCATGCCA
The DNA here is from genome assembly GCF_029030835.1 of Brachyistius frenatus. Classification (NCBI taxonomy): domain Eukaryota; kingdom Metazoa; phylum Chordata; class Actinopteri; family Embiotocidae; genus Brachyistius; species Brachyistius frenatus. The sequence goes on along the minus strand of NW_027210640.1, from coordinate 3,148,303 downwards.
CAGCATCGCAATAGGATTCAGGTCAGGACTTTGACTAGGCCACTCCAAAGTCTTCATTTTGTTTTTCTTCAGCCATTCAGAGGTGGACTTGCTGCGGTGTTTTGGATCATTGTCCTGCTGCAGAACCCAAGTTGGCTTCAGGCAACTCCTGTACCTGCATTTTCTAATACATTTACATTACAATGGGTGTCACTGTGTTTTAGATCTTTAGTGTCCATGAAGTTCAATTAAATTTGGTATGATTATCACTAACAATAATAAAGAAAGCATGTACACCTCAGTTTTTGAATATGGAGCGCGTGTAGAGGGTAAATGTGAAAGTAGAGGACACAGACTGTGCTGCCTGTGAGGACATCACAGACACAAATGGGAAATTTGATTTGAAATAAAACATCAGATGTGAGGTGGATACAAATCCTGTGGCCAGAAACACCATCAACAGCCTGAAATAATGTAAAACTTGTATATAAAGACATTTGTTTTTACTGTACAATGTTATCAGGGTTTGCCCTACAATGATTTCGTGCCACACCTAAGTTTTATTGCACACCACCTAAGCCAAACGAACAGTGTATAGTATGCAGTGGTTTTACAAAAAATAAATATCATACTGATGATATTCCAAACTGATATAAAAATGCATAGTTTTTAAGTACCCCCAACCCACCTCCTTGCTGTGACCACTGAGCACCAAAGCCCTCCAGAAGCACAAGGAAAACCCTTGATTTAAAAAAAAAAAAAAAAAAATTTGACATATATGTGACAGAACTTGTGCAACAGAAAACTGAAGCAGAATCACACATCAGATATTTTTACTTTAGAGTCACTGTCTGTAATTCTCAAAAATAAATTAAATATAGAAACACACGATTTTGGTGGCAGTGGTGAACTGAGTACTTGTGACGCATGAACTTAAAAGTTTTGAGTGGGTGATGGCCAAGACTAGTGCATGGCAATATGTCATCCAACGTTTGGAAAGCAAGATGTTTTAATACAGCGGAGGCATGACAGGAAACAACAGGTGTCATATTAATCCAGGCTGTGGGATTGGATTGTGCAGGCTACTTTCTCTCCAAAGTGTCTTTATTTTTCGGGTTAATTTATGATGACTAAAAAAAGACAAAAGTTCACATATTTGGAAACATTCACATGCTGAACTACGTGTATGTTTTTGGTATTTCTATTGTTACTCATCAAATCCACTAGAGGGGTCTCTAGTCTTGTGTTTGAACCTGCAGTTGTTCAGCTACTGGTTGACAGCAGGGGTCAACCTATGGCCACACTGTCTTCTTTTTCCTTCACAGGGAGCTACCACAGCTTCACTTTCAAAACTTCCTCCTGCACTCAAGGAAAAGATGTCCTGACAAACTATCACTGTCATCACTCAGTAGCTTTTAATAATTAACAAATATTTTTGACCTGAACATCCACCTGTAATTGACGGTGGTGATTGCTGTTTCTTGGATGAGAAACTTGTTTTGTGCACCCGTGTGTGTTTGTTTCTTTGGCTTGTTTGAGAGAAGGTTAGTTTTGCACTGCATGGTGGGAAACCCTTAACCGGGGTTCAGTCTAATGTAACATACAGTAGGCCTATTATTGTAATAAGTTTACATCAATACATATTAGACTATTATCTGCACTAACATTATGATCTTTATTGTTTACACTTGATTGCTATTGTTGTAGGCCATAAAAGTGTTTAACTGGGTTTTATTTGTTTTGCTCTGTTTAAGAAGAAATTCCGTCTGTAAGTATAATGTTTTATTTTATTATCAATTTAGCATTCACTATTGGCCTTTACTTTCCATAATTATGCTTGCCTTCAAAACCCACAGACAGAACCATACAAACCCACAAACTTTAGTTTTCATGAGGTTTTCTGATGTACTAAACTTGAAAGGACAAACACAAAATACAAAATCACAGTGCAAATTTGTTAAGCTTCCACCACATTGCAGGCTGTGGTTACTACAGATTGGATCTTGTACGCGGTATTCCACAAAAAATTATTTGAGTGGTAAAAATGAAGTCTTTTGTGTTACAAACAGAGGCAATGTTGCATGACCTTCTCAGTTTAATCAAAATATTCCCTGTAACTGTTGCAGTGAGACTACTGAGTCTTCACATTTTGTTAATGTTACAACATTTTGTTACACTGTTCAGCTATTGATGTGAATGTGAGTGAATACAGCTGAACAAAAGCTGAATCCAAAAGATTTTTTTTATATTCACCGTATTATCTTTGGGGGAACCTGTTCTTCACTTCAACCTGTCGGATTACCCTATGATCTGATCGTGTTATCTGACATTAAAACTATTTTTTCAACGGGCTCTTCTCTCTTGTTGTTTCAGTACATTTTGATGCACCTCCAGTGTTTATCAGAGAAGCCTCAGACCAGGATTGAACTGCACACTTCACATGGTAAAATACCACCAGATTTTCTCCAGAGTTTCACCACCGCTGTTATAAACTGCCCTGCTGACTTCATGGGATCGAATTTCCTATTAACTTATTTCATTATAAATAACAACTAAAATCGAATTGATAATAGTCATCTCACTTTTTGACTGATGTGATTGAAAGTTAGATTAATGCGCGCTCCCCTCTAAGCTTAATAAACCTGAAAAAAACAGCGGGTTCTTTCTGGTCAGTCATCTGTCATTCATTCTGTCTTTATCTGGGCTGTTTTGGCCAGCGGCCTGTGACTGTGACCAGGCATAATAAGAGTCCACAACAAGACACAGTTACCTTTATGACCTTGTGGCCATGACAAGCTTTTGCTGTGTCTGCAAAAATAATGGACCGTTGGTGTTCATTTCTGGAGCTCCTTGTAAGAAGACTTAGAGATGCTGAGCTGTTGTTTGGATGGAGAGATGGAGAGTAGATAATGAGGTCCAAACCTGGCAGAAACCCTTCTGGATACTTGATGACCCGAAAAAGAAACGTACAACTTCCAACAAGTCTGACTCAGCAGTTAATGTTGGAGTTGGAGCTGCTTAGTTTTTTGAGGGTAACACCCAAATCAAAAATACTGCCAACCACAGCCTTGTGGTCATGACAGGGTGTCTTTAAACATGAGTGTAACTGTGGGTGATTTGACAGCAAACACTATCGCTCAGCTGTTATCTGTGCGTGGAGGAACTGCAGAAGCTGACCTGATGATTCCACAGTCCTGCAACATGTGTTTGATCTGTTTATGAGTATGTGTAATGTACGTTTAAATAACTTCTGCTCGTCTAACGTTTAGATAACTCGCTCTCATGTGGATAGTACGTTCCCAACTAGAAACAAAGTACATGAAGCTGAATCTATAAGATGCTGGAGTGGAAGGTTAAATTTAGAAATAAAAGTTAATGCAGTCGCTAATCATCTGACAAAACATTTCCAAATCTCATTTCCAGAAAATTACAAAGTAAAGGTAAATACAAAGTGAAATAGAAACTGTGTAAACTCTACCTCGATCAGTGGCCTCAGGGTCTTCAGTGAAGCATCTAAGACCCTGAACGCTGCTGCAATTCAAAAAACAAAGTGCTGAGACTTCTGTGAGTGGAAAGTAATAAACTCAGGAGTGTATTTTAGGTACAAACAACACTCCAACTTACTCAGATATAATATCATAAAGTTGTTTCATGTAGCATTGTGTTTCTCTAAATGAATACATGTTGCATAAATATTGTTACTTTCTGTCATCATAGCTTGTCTTCGTCTCCCTCCCTTGTATCAATCCATTTGTGTTGAAGTCCCAGAATAAGCTTTTGATATCAGCTATTTTACATTTAACTCATGCAAACTGACCTCAACTATGTAAATTAAACCAGGAGATTTCCCGCCAAATGTAACTGCCAGCCAACAGTCACGTAACTTGCGGGGGTGACTGGAGGCTGACCTGCCTCTTATTTTTTTTTTTTTTACGTTTTGTACTGTATATATCTAAATTAACGTAAAGTAGTAGTGATCTACTGATAGTTTACACCTTTACCGCAGCTCTTCTTCATCATCTGGGGCTGTGAGTTCAGACGGTTTGGACAGCTTCAGCTCTGACTCAGCAGCCCCAGACGATATCAGTGGAGTGAGGAGCTGCAGGTGAGAGGAAGAGGAGGAGGAGTAAGAGGAGGACGAGGACGGGGACGAGGAGGGTGAGCCGTCTAAACGGGGAGCTATGCTGACTATGTAGCCGTGTGACACAGCAGTCTGTTTTAAAGGCAAACCCCCTCCCCCCCACCCACACACGCACACACATGCTGCACCCTTATCCATCCTAGATGACACACATAGATGCAAGTTCCCATTCTCTGCTGGAAGGCCTCCCAGTAGCCTCAATAGCTCAAAGTGCAGCGAGGGTTGAAATGAAAGCACTGCAGTGATCTGGATGGAACAGGTTGGAGCTGAGGAGAGGGTTCGGAGAATAACAACCTGGAAATTGTGGCAGGTGGAAAACACTGGAGTCAAAAGTACATGGTGAAGGCTTTAGGTGGAGGATAAAATTATTTCATAAAGTTTTTAATCTCCGAAAATACTGTTTTAATATGTAATATTTTTCCAAATAAGGCTTTCCTCGTAGGATTTTTTTGTTTTTTTGGTTTTGTTTTTTAGTTTTGTTCTTTATCATATTTAGGCTCGTCACTTTGTTTATCAGTGCTAACAACAGAAGTTATGGCCTTTAATGTTCTCATGGTCAATGGTCCCGGAGCGCTGGAGTTGTCAGTTGTCAGACTTCAAAATCATCTAAGTCTATTTATTTCCTTCATTCTGACATATTTTCCTGCTACACTCTTCACTGTTGCGCTGTGGAAGTGACAATGTGACATGTTGTTTTTTTTGGTAGCTACAGGTTGATCAGCACATAATGTTCTGTGCTGCAGGCAGCCTCTGATCATGTTCACAGAGCCATGTATAGACTGCTGGGGTTCGGAGGAAAGCACTTCACCTCAGTGTAAAGTGCGAAGTTGTTTGTCTGGTGAGTTCATTTCAGCCTCTCCACCTTGGTGGAACAGCGGCCAGGCGGTGTCCGTTATTAGAACGCAACCAGATGCAATTTTTCAAAGGTTGCCAAGTGTGTCACATTCAGTGAAGCGGCTGCCTGGTACTACTACGACTAAAATGGACGCAGCATTGCGATATTTCATTTCGGTTGCAATGTTTCAGATGTCAGTCTGGCCTCGTGATGCGCCTCACAAATGAACTCCAAATAGCGATGGCCCATTTCATGCATTTAGTTAATAGTTGGCTAAGCACAGATCGGCATTCCCCAACAAAACGCCTTTCAGCTATTGCAAAGCTATTTCTTTCTATCAAACGAGGCACTTCTCATAAACGGAGTGGAGTCTCTCTTTCAGGTTTTTCCAATTTCTGAGAATAAAAGACTGAAAGGCAGAAAATGCCCTGAAGGCCTCTGCAGGTATCAGCTCGACTGTGTGCTTTCTTTGCTGTGTATTTGGTTGTAACTTGTTTGCTGTGCTGCGATTTACTGTCTGGAGGAAACTGTTCATATTTCTTGTTTTTCCATTCCCATGAGGGATACAAAACATTGTGCTGATGAGCAAAACTCTTGAAGCATCTCAATTCTACATTTTACAGTTGATACAGTACATACAGTATTTCATCTCTGTGTTCCAGGACTGTCTGTTCTGTGATGAAGATAGTTTCCAGGTATTTTTGATAACTGCTTGTATTACTGCTGCTGCTGATTCACATGACTCTGCCTGTCACTCAGAAGGGTAATCCACATGTATGACAGTAACTGAATCCTCTTCAGCGGGTGGCTCAGTGCTGGCAGAGCGCCAATGTAGTCAATGTCCCTGAGCACAAAACAAAAATATCTCCCTGTTTATTTCCTGTACATCACTATGAGTAAAAGTATCAGGTAAATGCACTCTGACCCCTCCTCCGCTCCTAGAAGAAGTAATAATGGTCAACATGACTCTGGCTTGCTGTTTTCCCTGCAGGCCGCAGGTAGTCTGTTGTAACTTTCCATATCCAGTGACCCAAGGTCTGAAAGTGTTTGTCATGTTGTGCAGGACTGGACTCAGATGCTGTCTGTAAGCATTACATCATCTTCAGTTGATATTCGTGTCATTAATTTGTGATCACCGGTGGTGGTGTTGTTATCTTTTCTTTATGCAGCATTTGTTTTTCCTGCACTTGATTGCAATGACAACCAGTCAGCGTTTGTGATCACTTCAGGACGTTTACACACAGTTAAAGTCTCTTTTACAGATGACGTGTTGTTAGTTGACGTGTTTGTTTTCGTCTCTCGTCTTTGTCTAGAAAGTATTACTCTGATGTACTTATGGCAGTCGGAATAACAGTTTTCTCAGTCTGCTTCTAGGTGGAGAATTGAAATTGTCAGGTTGTGATGAGACAGTTAATGATGTCATGTGTGACAGAAAGTGCTTCATGATGTCACCGGACACTGGCTGGGTTCTTGTGGTCTCTCTCAGACAAACTGCTGCCTGTGACTCACTTTGAAACACCTCTTGTGTTATTATCATCACGATCTAGTGTCGGCCCCACTGGATGAATATTCTTTTTTCTTTTTTTTTTTTTTACTCCTGTTGTGGTCAGACACTTAGTTTAAATACTGCCTGCCCCGACGAGTAAGGTCAGCGTTTGTCTGGTAAACATGTCGCTGCATGTTTACAATGCAACACCACGCTGTGGTTCAACAGGTGTGGTAAAGCACCAGCACTTTCAGCATCAGAGGTTTAATTTCTGTGAGGGAAGACGGTGATAACAGTGTGCTGAATTATAATTGCAATAAATGTGAGTTCATCGTAACATGTTGGTTAAAAAATGGAGAAAAAGACAGCACTTCCTGTCAACGTTAGCATGTTTAACCGGAGAGATATTTGATTTTGGGGCAAGTACAGATACTGCTATTAGGAAGTGAAAGAAATTATGTATTGACCGAACTGTGATTATCAAACACTTGTGACAAAGATATTTAATGAAAGCAGGGTCATTTACAGTTTATTGATGTATAACTTCATTGTCAAAAACACCAGGCTTTGACTTCAACCTTTATTGGAGCATCTCAGGAGCAAATGGTTGAAACCTTGACATGAGCTTTTGTGTTTGGAGAAACCTTGTAAATATACGAAAAAATGATCTTTATACAAAAAAGATCATCTCTACGCAGTGGAATGTGCACATTTGACATTTTAACCACTAATTTAGCTGATGTTTTGCTCATTGACTGCTCTGCTTATTGTTATTTCACTTGAATGTCTGACTTTCACTGTGCAGCGTGATGTACGTGTAGAGTTTGACACTTCTTGATGATTTTGGGAGGTTTCTCTGAGGTCACCTTAAATCTAATTTAATCCATGAACATACAAGATGACTTTTAACATAACAGCTAGTTAGAAGTCAACAGCGTTACAACATTCAGCTTACACAAACTCCTTAATCTAACTACATGGTTTTGGTGCCTAAACCTGGGGCACTTTGACCTGACATGGACGTGGGCCAGTAGAAAAGAAAAGGCCAGGACAAACATAGGAACCAACTTGTGAGCTGTTATTGTGAGACTAATTTGCTTCGTTCTGGGTACGGACGTCGTTATTACACATTTTGATGTGGGCCTGGGCTTTTATAAAGGCATTACTGAGAAGAAGATACCATATCTTCTGTCTAGCAGTTTAACTTTTGAAATGACAAATATTTGCAGATTCTGGATTTTTAAATGAGGGAAAAGTTGTGGTTATAAAAAAAAAAAAAACAAAAAAAAACATTCAAATTAATTGAACTTTTTTTGGTGGAAAAACACATTGTTATTGTTTAAGGACAAATTATTTGGAGGTAGACATGTCTGGAGCACCATCTTCAACCCAACGTGTGTCCAGACCAAGCATCAGCATGACTTGTACGATAAAGGAAGGCCTCGTACTAAAAGTGACATTGATCAATGAGACGATCAGATGCTGTGTTGGTCACCTCAGTGAATCCGCCTGCTACACAGACTGTAAACACACCTTGAGCAGTGAGTCAATGTCAAATGTCACCTCGCCACCAGAGCTGCTTGTTTGTGCATGGGACTTTGCCTCACGATCCCACAAATAAGTTTTCGGATATTTCAGTTGTTGTATATGAAAGGAACCAAAGATAATTGAGCAAGAAAGCTTTTATCTTTAGTACAAGATGTGCCTTTATTTTATTTTTTTGCTCAGAACAGAACAGAACATGCTACAAAAGTACTTTTTTTGATTAAAGAGACCTCCATCAGTCCTTCATCTCAGCAGGCTGAGCTGTTGCTTTGTCAGATCTTATTGATGACAGTCTCTAATCCGTCTAGCTGGTAGCCTGGAGGAGAAGACGTTGTTCAGCCTCCGTTTTTACATCTCCAGCCTCGTCCGGGTGAATAAACCCTTGCAGCTCGGTGGAGACATGAGAGTCTGCAGTGCTGCTGGGGCATACCGACGTCCATCCATCTCTGTTTTGAATATCAACAGCTGGCAATAAAAATCAGACCTAGCCTCCAGTTGATTAACCCTCACTAATGCTTTCTCTCTGTTCACCCTCTCGTCAAGGACGTTTTTCTTAAAGGATACTGTGAAAACACATTTGTTTAGATGTAACATATCTGGCTTTAACAGTTTTTATGTTGTTAATTTGTGGTGTGCAATATATGCACAGTGCAGTCCTTGCTCATTATTTCTGTGAAGACACTTATTATACTACAGTTGTACTGATAAAATAGCTCTGAAAGTGTTTCCAAAATGTATATTTTAAAAACTTGCAAATCAGATTTAACAATATCAAGACCATAATCTTTTTCCCTAGGACACAGTAGTGACTAACTGTTGTCAAACCTTTGCCAAAGAAAAAAAGAATGTGGAAGGGAAATTATGAAAAGAAGAAGAGAATAGAGACAAAAAAAGGGAAACTTTGACCAAAATAGGAGATGAACAGAAAAGCAGGAGAGGAAATGGAATAGAGAGTAAACCAGTGTTAAAGAGGAGGAGAAGCAAGCATGGAGAAGGGGAAGGGGGCAGAAACCGGTCTGAACCAGCGTAGGCTGACTCTTGGGGCTATACCCGGTCCCTCCTCCTCCTCCTCCTCCCCCTCCTCCTCATCTTTCCTCTGACTCAGACTGACTGAACTTTTTCTTTTAGCGCTCCGTCATGTGCTGGTTGTCACCAGGAACAATTTGGATACACATTCCCCAGAAGTGCAAGAGGATCCAGAGCTGACTGAGGGAAGGGGTGGAAATGTCGGGACGTTCCAGGACTCAAAAGTGACGGGCAGGTGTTCCCCTGCACATTACATAAGGACTTAGGAGGTGTCTGCAGAGAGTAAAATTGGGTGTATAAGGCAGACATGCTTAGGATTAGTGAACATCCACACATACCTCTAGTGGGACAGTTTGTTCCCTGACCCCAGATCATCAGGACTTGTTGGTATGAGCTGTAGACCTATATGTGGATACTATAAAGAGGAAATGGAATGGTGACACTTTGATAAAGTACATCTTCTTTCGCCCGTGGCACGAGCAAAATTAGTAATTTACAGCGTGTTTTGTTTATTCAGTTATTCTATTTTTTAACCTTGAATGGGCTATTCATTGAGAAAAATACACTTAAAGTAAAAAGAAAATCACCAACTAAACATTACGATACCATGAAAATAGTTGATGTTGCATTTCAAGTCATGGGAACAAGGAAAATTATTATTATAAAGTCAGCGTGAGAAGTTTTAAAAGCACATTACACAAATGCTTTACACATAATCTGCATGTCATAAAGAAATTAGGATTTGTTAATCCTAATGGGGAAAATAATTTTCCATAAACTTCACTGTGGAAAAAAGCATCAATCAGTCATTTCCCCTGTTTTTTATTTTTATTTTTTCTTCATGCTGCCACTTCTAGAGATCAGCGGATCCTGTTTGCCTTCCAGGAAAGAAGGATTCAGTATAAACATCAGGGTTGAAAACGGGAGAAACACGAACATTTAAACAATGACTAGATATACAATCTAAAAAAAAAGTTGAATATGCTTTACTAAAATGTTGTGCAGTGACATGGCTCATTGCAAGAAACACTGCAGCAGCAAGTTAATGACGAGACCAGCAATGACTTTGCTTGCTATTTTTTCATGAGATGTTTTCAGAGAGATGTCGATTTTTGGTATCCCTGACTCAAACATGTTAGATATTGGGTGTGATTTGTTGTTGTCCATAAAGGATATGCATGCAGCAATAATTGGTTTCAAAACAGTCTTTATTATAAAAAACCGATGTTATAAAACTTTCATACCGGGGGCAATGGGGGCAGTGAGGTCAGAGGCAGCGTCTCGGTCTCAGGGACAAATTCTGTGTGATATAATCTGTCTGACTCTGGCTTCTGTCTTCACAGGAGATCACACACAATCTATTAATATACATTACATTCCCATCTGCACTCATCAGAGCAGACATGGAATCACTGCACACACACCACGGGCAATTTGTGGCGCCTAGCCTTCGTTTCCATTTCAGAAGTTTGAGTTACAAAACAGCTGTAAACAAGTTCCTGCTTAAGTGGAGCTACTCTCTTAGGAAGGAGATACTGACTTAAAAAAAAAAATTAAAAAAAAAAAAAAAAGGCTTACTTAAAGGTGGCATTTATAAGAATTAAATCCCATCCTTTAATACCACTTCGCACATTAGGGGGCGATAGTGAGTCGCTGTCCCGTCCTGGCAGTCTGCCCGCCCTGAGTTCGGTGTTACACTAAATCTGTGACCCAACAGATTCCGTTTATATTATAACGTCTTTATCTCCCTTTTTTTTTTAGCAAGACCATATTATCAAACAAACAGCCACAGTAAAACCATACATCGATGCCATTTTTCAGTTCAGTTTGTGTTGTTGTCCACTGCACTAAAGATCCATTTTAAATTGTCCAAACAAGGTCAGTAGACGTGATTTGTTTGATACATAAAACTGCCTCAATTTGTTAGATAGCTAGATGTCGAGCTAATTGAGCTACTCACATACAGCTATTCTAACTGGTCTGAACTGCGTATCGACAAACTAAACAAGCAAATTAAACCTATTAACACCGTCAGTACCGTGATACAGATGTGTACTGTGTATGGAAATTCAAATAAGCCCTGAACTCATCAGTCAGCTGCGAGAGGACTCCCATGCGCATCCTGAATGGCATCCAAACAAACAGATAGATAGTGTTGGAAAACACGTTATTAATTTTTGACAGTCCACCAGCAGCAGTTGCAGTAGCCCACTGAGATTTGTCACTGTATGCCCGATGATTAGAACGCCATTGATGTTATACCGTTAGCTGTCTTTATAAATAATGACTTCGTAGCCACTGTAAGCATTAACAGCTCTTTACTCACCGTAGATGTTGCGAGTTCAGCATCAAACTTTTAAGCGCCTCCAGATTAGATGTCTGAAACGGGGAGGTGACAGAGGTCAGACCCCACACCTCTGACCTCTCCCCATAACTCTGCCAGGAGCTTCGCTGCATGGAGTGCAGTCATCAGTCCATTGTAGTGTGAGAAAGGAACCACTCTGTGCTGACTCAAGCTTTATTACGTGTGACCAAAGGCTGCTGTGAAGTGCAGGAGCAACCCAGAGCCGCTGTCCCAAAAGCACTAAAATGATCTTTGTTTCTTTCGCTGAGGTTATTTCCATTTGGCTACTTCACTCCGGACATTTGCGACCTGGCAAAAGTACAGGTGGAAACACACTCAGGAAGCATTGAGCTCTGGTCTGTCCAGGCCACATTCTGAGGTTTCTTCCTGCAGACTTCTGCCAAACTAAGTCTAGTGTTTACATTTCATTTACAGCACCAGGGAGAGGGGTTTTATCTTCGACTCTTCACTCTTTCTGGTATTAGTGATCACCAAAAAAAAACGCATGAAAAGCACAATGCCCTTTACCCCATTAATTCTGGTGAAATTTGCTCGTGGGCACATGTAAAAACTGTTGGTTTTTTTTAGCTTTTTGCTGTCTCCCACACACAAAGAACTCTTTGTGATTATTACATTTTTATTGGACCTAATGGCTCAAACTGTGATAATATTTTTTTTTAAAATATTTGTGACAGTATCAGTATTTTTCTGATTCTCTCTGGTTGAACGATCCAACAAATGTCCACATTTGACCTGGAGGCTGGAGAGCTGAGGCCACTTGATCTTGTCAAGTTCCTCAGTGATGGTCTTGTTTGTTTATGTTAAAACCACCAGCATTTGTATGCGGTTGACTTTAATTGCTGTTAAAATGTGGTACATAGCAGTTGACCACAACCAAACTGAGTCAGATAACAGTAAGCCTCAGAACAAGTTTGTGAAAGTTGTTTTTGTAAAACCCCAAACTGACCATAAGATGATTTTTAAGAACAGTTGTGCAAAATCAAATTGAAATTCTGACATCCTTCATATATGATCATTAAGGTACATTGAAGACACTCAAGAATATTTGAGTGGGGCTCCTCAATTATCAACTGAGTGTGAATTATAAGAATAAGTTCACAGGTGAGTTCAGTGGATAAACAGTGATTATAAATATCACAAATCCTGGATCTCCAAATCCTCTACCACTTCATTGAATGGAAAAATATGGTCTATAATCTAAGTTAAATGTACTTGGGCAACATTTCCATCTGCCACAGCTGAAAATCAGTTCCACCTGGACAGAGGCAAGGTGGTACCGCTTAGTTTTTCCATTGCATAACTTTCCAGCTGCATTTTATTTATTACTCTGGAGATGCCCTTGTCGTTATAGAAATGCCTATATACAAGATGTGTACATTGAAAGGGCAGTACTTTCTGTATGCTGCGTTTTCATCTGCAAGACTAAATGTTTCTCTAATTTCAGCTGCCAGACTTCCAGTAATAGTCGTTTAAATCAATGTTACATTAGATGAACTTTCCTTTGCTATACAGCAATAAAAAAGGCTGCACGAGAAAATAAGTTCTATCATGTTATCTTTTTAAACGAAAGACAAACAAGATTTTTCTATCAAATATATATCATTCAAAGTAACAAGTGAAATATCTTATTAGCCTTACAGAAGAGCGTCACAACTTTTAAAGCTGACCTCTAATCCCACTAACAATCAGGTCGTCGCAGATGTTCGTTTGGACCATAAAGCTGCAACACCAACTCCTCATTTCTCAGGACCATCGTGCAAAAGCTTTGTTGCATTTCTGCTTCTTGGCTTGTTTAAGCTGCGCAATTACAAGTGAAGCAGAGTTTGTAAACTATAGCCTCCAGAACTCACAAGCAGCCTGTTTGTCAGATAGAAAACCGGCTGCCCTGCCAAGACAAGAGACAGAAATTTATGCAGGAAGAGGGAGTAAAAACAAATGTACAGTAATAACTGTTGGTGTCGTGTCAGCGTATTTTCTCTCTAGTAATCAGATGAGTGAAGATTTCTTGAAGAAATAGACATCATAGTGTGATGATGTGCTGTCAGACTTGGGCTGAGTTTGAACTGAAGGAGTACTAAATACTTAACATCTTCACAAACAAACTTTGAATATATGCACGGCACTGCACAGCAGTCCTGAAAAACGGTGTGAAGACAAACAGCCGAGTCTCTTGTTTCCCCGAAAAGCGACCGACCGCGGCGGTATCACTGCTGCTGCTGCTCACGGTGCTGTTTGAGTTTAACAGCTGTGCAAGTGACCCTCCTCTCAGTCAGTTCAGAGCATTTCAGCGGGCGCACGTGCACTCAAGAAACACAAAGAATTCATATGTCGCTGATGCATAACTTCGTTGGGAGTTTTCTGTAAATAATCACTCTCCTCATGATTATATACAGCTACCGCACGCATATATCATAATCTACGCGTAAAATGGTCTATGAGAGACTAGATTAGCTAATCTGGGAGGGTGCATTTTCTTTAAAGGAGTGACGAAAACATAGTGATCATACGTTTATCCTGCCTTATGTTGGCAGCACTTGTTGAATATATTGTTGATAATTTACATTTTCTATTTTAATTCATTTTAATTTCAATCAGTTTTGCTTGTGACTGAACTTGACACATCAGAAGTCATTTAACTTTCAGATCTGCTTCTTCTGTTTTTGAATTCAGTTCAAATCTAACCAAAAACAGGAAATTCATGAAACATTATCAAATGCCAATGACCATGTGTATGTGGGAAGTGAATATGAATCTCCTTCACATGTGTGCATGTGTTCCTGTATGTGTCTACAGTTAGATGCATACACCGGTGTCCACATGACACGCTGGAGCATCTCAGCCTTTACTGTTCATAGAAGGAGTGTGCATTCCCGACTTACAGATATCTGCCCCACGTGTCAGCGGGCACCCCTGCCAAAGCCCCCAGCACCGCAAAGGGCAGTCGAGGTGCTAAGTGACCCCACACCCCCGTAACCCCCCCACCCCACCCCACCCCACCCCAAATACATCCGCCTCTCCGCTAACCTCGCAACCTCGCTGTGGTGCCGGGCCAGAGAGAAGCAGAGCAAACCGGCATGAGCCAGTGCTGGGAGCTACATCACCCCCCTCGCCTCCGCCTTCCTCCAACTTCTTCCTTCCATATGTGCATACACACACACACACACACACACACGCACACACGTTTGGATTAGTGTACTTAGGAGGACCTGCCATTGTCGTTTCTCAACCTCAGTTTAACATCATTCTGTGAGCTTGAAAGTATTTTTCTAACAAAACATTCAAGCTTGATTAGAAGTTTGGTTGTGTTTCGTTGCCGGTGCTTTGATTTGATTTAGTTCCTGTGAATGTGTCTGACTCTTAACATAGTATAAACAGCAATTAAAAACAGATTACTCTATGCCTAGCCTAAACATCATAAATCTAGTCTTACCCTGAAAACCAAGTCTCAGGTCAATCTAAACTTTTGGCAACTTCTTACATCTTAACTGACTCTCACTAATAATGATCTCTTAATCCAATCTGAAATCATTTTAACTAAGGGTATTCTCTCTTATAGATAGATAGATAGATAGATAGATAGATAGATAGATAGATAGATAGATAGATAGATAGATAGATAGATAGATAGATAGATAGATAGATAGATAGATAGATAGATAGATAGATAGATAGATAGATAGATAGATAGATAGATAGATAGATAGATAGATAGATAGATAGATAGATAGATAGATAGATAGATAGATAGATAGATAGATAGATAGATAGATAGATAGATAGATAGATAGATAGACAGATAAATACTTTATTGAGTAATGTCTGTTAGAAATAACCTTACTTCACAAAATGTTCTTGCTGTTGAGGTATTTTGCACACTCACTGATACACACACACACTTCCTCCTCTGTCCCCCAGACACACTGAGCCCTGACTGTTTTACGCCGCATATGCAGTGGCAGAAAATTGGATTATAAATCTTTGAAACTGCGCAAATAAAGATCCCACATGGCTTCCTTGTGTCTCCTTCTATTAACTACTGTGAACACTACATATACTGTGGACTTATGTTTTCTTGCTGTATCACCGAACAGCGTTACAGGGTCTTTGTTTTGGGTTGTGAGGCACACAAACTTTTTTTCATGTGGGGCTGCTGTATACAGTGGTATCTGTTCATTACAGTAAACATGGGAGAAACTGTCTCTGTGGGAAAAAAAAAAAATCAAACAAAGTTTTGCCAGAGTTGTCCAAGCTTACAAGGCCTTTTCCTGTTGTTGTGGAGCTGTGAGGTATTTTGGTGAGCCAACTTCCCATTAAGTTTCCACTCAAGGACACCTTTTTTTTGGCTTAACTCTTTTTCTTGAGTTTAAAGGGGAAAATGTGACAGAACCTCAAATTAGCAGAGATGCTTTAACTGTAAAAAAAAATACCTGCAATATTTCCTTTACTGTTCAGGTTTTTCCTACAAGCTCCCTCGAATTAGTGAATTAGCAGGTTTTATATGTGTCTTGTTTAAAATTGTAATTTGATCATACTTGTTAGTCCTGCAACCTTTTACTGTAAATGAGAAAAGGAGTAGTTCGCATTTGACCTTATTTTATGCTCATGACATTGTGCCTTTGTGAAAATTCTCAATTAATTGTGTGTGCATCCAATCAGATTCTTCTGTTATTTCATTTCAGTTGCAAGTACATAATATTTCTCCAAAACAGGTCAGCCGGTACTAAATAGTTAACTCAGTTGTGGAGGCAAAGTTCACTTGCATAGTGCTTTTGCATAGTCAGCTTTGGTGAACTTTTACCAGTGACAAATTTTAACCCGTTTGGCTAACAATCATTCGCTACAGCATCTTTTCCGCCGCTGGAACCAGCTCGACTCTCCTCACCTTTTTTAATTTTCCAATGGAAAAAAGTAAAGGATAGTTGTGTGTTTTTTTGGTATTGCCTTCGTCGAGTTTCAAACTGCAAACTGAGCTGGTACTAAAAGTTGATGTGAAAACACTGCAACCACAGATTGTTCAGAGAGAGTGACCTAGGATATCCTGCACAAACCTGCCAGTCAAGCTGTTATAGTGGCCACAATCTTGTTTTATTCACTGGATACTCAATTAAAGGCAACCAGCAAAAGTTGTTTCTCTGTTTTATTGCCAATGAAAGGATGTAGAGAGAGAGGGAAAGAGAGAGGTGTGTGTGTGTGTGTGTGTGTGTGTGTGTGTGTGTGTGTGTGTGTGTGTGTGTGTGTGTGTGTGTGTGTGTGTGTGTGTGTGTGTGTGTGTGTGTGTGTGTGTGTGTGTGTGTGTGTGTGTGTTTGTGATCATGTTGAGGATGACAACATCCAGAAAAATACATGGTATGACCCACTGATGGCAATGGAAAAAGGGCTTACCTCAGTAAATTATCACCTCACACTAATTCAGCTGTGCCATTTTCTGGTATGAGGTGGTGCCCACAAATGCGTATTAACATAAAAATGCAGTAAGCCAACATTTGCCTCATTTCTGTTTTCATCTCACATCAAAACACAACTGTTCGGATCAAACAAGTACGAGTTATAAAATCACACATTTAAATGAAAGACGGATACGAAAGAGCGAATACTTTCTTAACAAGGATAAGTCAAGTCTAAAGTAACAGAGAAAACAAAGGGCAGAAGCCAGCATGTTTATAGTGTACTATAGTGAAACAGCTGGGTGGAGGAGGTGTTCCTGTCAAACACACAAGCTGATCAGTCACATGCTCAGAGCCAAGCAACACAGGAAGTGCAGGAAACACTTCTCTCCTCTCACCATGTGCAACATGCATCACAGAAAGTTGGTGTGTCAGGAGTGTGTGTCTGCCAGCAGCACGGTGGTGTGTGCTCCAACTGTACGAAACACAGGCAGAAGATTGTTTTAAAGAACTCTGTTCAAAAGGTCACATAGCAAAATCAGCGTGTTTCAAATTCAACATTGTTCTGCTTCCCTTGGGTGCACACTTGTCACGAATCAGCCCAGAGCCAGATGAGCTACTGCCAACACTTGTCAAGTCTGGATAACTGTCACTTAAATATTAATGCCTAATGGCACTGAAAAATGCCGTGAACGAAGTAGATGTATTTGAAAAATTCCCATCCAGCAGCCATCTGGCAGACAGTGACATGTTGCAGTATCAAAGGAATCCTGAATGCTGATTTCTCCCAGTAAGCATGTGGAAAGAGATTTGGTGTGAGCAGATGTTACAGTCCCATAATAATGTGCAATACATGTGACTTTGTGATGCTACTTAGCTACAAACAAAAAAAGCTTGTTGTTGTCACACTTATAAGTGTAATGGCAGAAGCCTGATATTTTTTTATTTTTTTTAAAAAAATTTTATGCCTGAATGTATTGTTTAATTACTTTAACTTTAAATTGATTCTTCCTGAAACATTCCTGGAAGCAGGACAAAAAAAAACAATTAATAATGTACTCATAGAACTGAAGGTCTCAACAGAGTTTCATGAATTGGACTGTTGCCATGATGAGTTCCAACTATTATCTCTTTTTTTTTCCAGAAGGGATATAAATAGAATTTTGGAACAGTTCAGACAAACTGAGGCAATAGAGTTTGTCCTGCTTGTCAGTGACCCACTTGGCCATGACCTCTCACCCAGTGACTGGACATCCCAAAGTTCCCCCTCTGCAAGCCCATAAACAAACTATCTGTCCCCTCACTTGTGTTACTCGCTCAAAAAATACATTTTGTTGAAAATATGGTACCAAAGATGTGATACGGAGACTTTCAAACTTTTGTAACATTGATGATCTGTTTACAGTGTTTAATCAAGGGCATCATAAGTGTTTGCTCAGTGGTTAGCACTGTTACCTTGCAACTTAATTCCCGTTGCATGTTTTCCTTATGTTAATGTTTATGTCTCTGGATATTTACAGATTGTGCATGCTCAGTATTTAGGACACTGCTCTCATTGCTTTTGACCAAGTAACTGGCCTTCAATGGTCCCTGAGAAACTGCACTAGGGCTGCTAAATAATGAGGACTGTTCAAATGTGTAGAGGGTTATTTCCAGCTTGGGAATTTCTCAAATAAAAAAATGTTGATTACATCTGGAGCCTTTGGATCAGTGACTGTGGACTAAACTGTGCTTTTTACTGGTGATGTGAAGAAAAGACGCCACAAACATGTGCTCTTGTTATAGATAAATAGTTACAGTGGAAGTTCAGTAAAAATGTGAATTCGTATTGTTGGAATTGTGAATCTAATGACACTGCGTTGGAAAATAAATGTGTAAAAGAAAAGTCGGGCTCATCCTGTGTTACCCCCGCCGGTGGATTATAGTGACGATTATGATGAACAAGGCTCCTGCAACACAATTGATATTTATTGTTTCTGAGCATTTGCTGAGCTGCTTTTTTTAGAGTATATCAATCTTGACCAACAATGTTTGGCTTGAGCACAGAAATTAGTAAAACATTTGCACATATGGGTACACTACACCCAGACGGAGCACACACATATTAAACTACCACATCCAGGACTGTAACTAGAACTGTGGACGTCTGCTTGAAATAATTTTCTAACCTACTTTTTATAAAACAAACCTATTTGAATTTGTATTGAGAGTCTGCAGCTGTGTGAATACAACAACCAACAAACACACCTACGAAGTTTCCATGGGACATTCATACACTGTGGTCAAACTGCGGTCACAGCGGCTCTGTCAGTGGTGGCAGCCTGGAACTTTTGTTGTTGTTGTAAGTGTGTTCTAGTTCATCTGCCATTTAAAGGGCCTTATGATGTCAGAGATAAGGTGCTGTGGCATGTTGAGGGGAAATTCTAGCTCTGTCCTGATTGGCTCAACATCACCTTGTTTTCTTGAATGCGCTTGACGACAACATAGCCAATAAGAGCAGAGCAGTGGGCGTGGCCCGATGTTCCAGGCTGTCTGCATCCTCACACACACACACACACCACACACACGTGTACACAGTTTTGAGTTTCACTTCTCTTTTGTTGTTGAGGCTGATGCTGAAAGCGAGTTTGCCTTGCACTTTGTAATCCTCTGCAGCTCTGTATTCAGCTCGTACACGACGTGAAACACTTGATCATGTATTGTTTGCATCATATGTTTTCACATTTTCAAGAGGGACAGGGGATTCTGAGGAGCATAAAATATCTATTAAATGATTCCAATTAAAGAAGACAAAACAATGCAAAGAGGATAGTGTTAGGTTGGTAGGTTGTACTGAGTCTTAATTGCAAAATAGATTCTCCATTGCACAATGTACAACAACAGTCAGATCGATGAAAAAATAGGCAATATGTACATTTGCAGTTAATTAAGACATGCACTGTATGTGAAATAGCTGCTTTTTTTGTCTTTTTTTAAATGAATTGTGCATCTGAAAGTCTGCAAAGAGCATTTTATTTGCACAGGAAGGCACTGAATGGAAACTGAAACGGTTCCAATTAGACTTGACATATATGATGTTGAGAATATGCACTGTGACAGTGTCAGTGCTTGTTTGCTCCAAAAATTAAATACTATTTTTTGCATTTTAGCCACTTAAAGCTCTTTTGTTGGCCAACTTCTAATAAACGACAGAGTACAATCAGTTTTGACCACTTCATAACAAATATTAGTCAGCCTGCAGTAAGGAGGCCAACGTTCAGAGCTTGTTTTTGTTGCTGACTGCTGCAGGCAACTATCACTAGAAGGAAATTTAGATTTATTGTGTTACGTTTTTAAGACAAACTTCACTGAGGAAGGTTTGAGGAGCTCTGCACACTTGCTTTTAGACTCAGCTATACATAGCACTATAGATTTTCATTCTTCTTGCTGGTGTAGCTTCTTATTTTTGACTGTATTCATATTTAAACTGGCAACTTGCCACATGCACTGACAGGACGACTAAACAGCAGCTACAGTTTGCGTGCACACAAGCCAAACACAACTCTCACACCCACATACGTGAACACAGATGCACACCAGCCCAAACAGGCAAAAACATGCAGAAGGGCTGCCCACATGAAATACACACACACACACACACACACACACTTGAGCACACATACACTGGCATGCATATCCTCCATATGTTATTACACTTAATTGTCTGGAGCCTCAACACAGCTGGTGCTGCTCAGAGGATGCCTGTGTGTGTGTGTGTGTGTGTGTGTGTGTGTGTGTGTGTGTGTGTGTGTGTGTGTGTGTGTGTGTGTGTGTGTGTGTGTGTGTGTGTGTGTGTGTGTGTGGGGCGGGCCATGGCTGACATTCACCAAGCAGTTGTCACTCTGCCTGCTCTGCTCCTGTGTGTGCACATGACGGTGAATTATTTTGTTCATCTGGTGCCTCTTATGCAAATATGATTAGAGAATTTGTAAGCATGTGAGCCAATGTGCGTGTATAGTTGTGATATAAACTGATTATATACTCAGCATCTGAGGCCTGTTGTCTTGCCTCTTGACAGGAAGTCAGTCGAGGAGAACGCACCTGACACAGCACCTGAAATCTTTACATCAGTGATCACAGTCATGTCACATAAAGTTCAACGTGACTTCCTCATAAGAGTGAACACACTGTACTGATCATTCAGATGGTGTTCACAACTTTATTAACATGTTTATAGGTCAGATTTCCCAGTGACAGGAAATACTTGTGTCTGATTGGTTGATTGAAACAGAGCTGGCCATGGTATTGATTAGGATTAGGAACATATATAATTCACCTCTCCCCCTTCAAGTCCCATGTATGTCTTCAACCACCTATTTATGCATTATTATTGATATTAATCACAGTATATATTTAGATCTTCTATGCAGACAAACCTGAATCACAATTCATGAAATCAAAACGGAGATTTCAAAGGCTGAAAGTAAGGTTTAAAAGTTCCAAAAATGGTTTCAATAATGAAAACAAAAGTGAAAACTTCAAAACAATAATCTATCTACTTTCAATCTTGTTTCTAATGTTTGCAGTGTAATATTTGTAATTATAACATATTTAATTTTAGGAAATACTTGTCATGTGTTGCAGCAATTCTTCTGTTTACAGTTTACAAAAAGATGCATCTGGGTGTCAACACGTATTTATTTGTCCAATGTCATATTAACCAGCACCTAATTCTAAACAAATGGGCTGAGTAAGAGTAACATCTTGAGTACAGTCTGGAGATTTGTAGAATCCTACTTTTGACGTCATGAATTCTAACTATACTTATTATAATTATAAGTATATATGCCGAAATTGCAGCAGCTTTTGTTGACAGGATCTACTGTCAGCTAATCCAGCTGTCAGAGCTCAGCAGCTGAGTACAGTGTGTTCTCACTGCAACTCAAAGTTGGTCTGTTTGCCCTTTTTCCTCCATCCATCCAAGACCCAGTGTGCTTTTCTCCTAAGTTACTAGTTTTACTGATTTCAGATCAGATATGACACAATAGGCCTCCTGTGTCAGAGGCATTCTCGCGCTTCACTGGTTTCAGGTACAGGGAGTCCTCGTCGTACCCCGGCAACACGCACGGACACAGGACACAAACTCAAATCACATGTAATTTGAGATTGATTACATAGACTTACTTATGGTCGCTCAATCTTCTTTGTCTTTTACACTTTGTTCCTCTATTAAACACCAGTTTTATGATATTTTTGTCTTTTCAAAGACAATAATATAGTTGTTAAGTCAGTTGCTACAGCTTATCTCATCTCTCTCTCTTGCTGCTTTCACAGTTTCTATTTATATTCAATTACTCAGCCTCCATACATTTGTTATTGCTACGCATGCCCGTTCTCGCTCATGATTTTTCAACTCTTTTATTCCACCTCTTTTCAACTTTCACTCACACACACTTGCTTGTCTTTGGCCCTCTGTTCTTATCATCAGTTTTCCTCCATCTTTCTTTCCCTCATTCTCTCTTTCAAAGTCCTTTTTTCCTCCTTTTTCATTTTCCCTAATTCCTCTCTTTTTTTTTCTCTACTTCTACTATCTCCACCATCAGTACAAATTACCCTGTTTTTCCTGTCAGCGTTGCATGACCAGAAACTTCTTACGTAATCCCGAGCAGTTGTTTTGCAAGGATCGGTGTGTGCAATGTACACGTTTCTCTATATTTGATGGACAAGAGCATGGTGCAGTCATTGTGTATTGCAGGACAGATTCCATATAATGCTGCAGATCTGTACGAAACTCTTTGCTGGCATGCAGGCTGACAGCAGATTTAGGATGAATAGTGTTTGAAAAGGAAAGCTGCAGTAGAGTAAACAATACAGATAAACTTAAAGGATGTGCATTGATAAAAAAGGATGTTTGAATTTTAGCTATTTAAATTTGCAAAAAAAATGCAGGAGAAACAGATCAAAAGAATTTGTTGCTTTTTTGCAACGTGGTATGTTATGATGGATTAATAAAAA
This sequence comes from Brachyistius frenatus, assembly GCF_029030835.1. Taxonomy (NCBI): domain Eukaryota; kingdom Metazoa; phylum Chordata; class Actinopteri; family Embiotocidae; genus Brachyistius; species Brachyistius frenatus. The sequence goes on along the minus strand of NW_027210640.1, from coordinate 3,125,548 downwards.
CAACTTTATATTTGTGTATTTCACCGTCATCTGTTCTTGCTGTTGTTTCCGTGACGCCTGCTTCATAATCAACAAACTTTTTTTTTTTCTCAAATTCAGATTCATTATAATCATCTGAACGAACATTCACGTCAACTTCCATCGGTCATGTTCCCAGTGTTTTGTGTTTATGTGACCTGGAGGAGGGATTAAACCAGCAGAGTGACCTCATGACTCTCCCGCTGGGATTTTGGCTGCGGGAGCAAAGAAAGGAAGGAGGCGGCGGCGCTGGGGTTTCCCATGGGGTTGTGGTGGATGGGTGTCAGGGGGTACATCAGGGGTCGAATCTGTTTCACCAGTTCTGTTTCCCCAAAATATTCCCTACTGAGTTTCTTCTTTCTGTCCAGGCCACAAACCTGCTGTGACAGTTGTAGCTATTTAGAGGGCTTAACTAAAAGAGTCCATTCATATTTGTAGATTTCTCGGTGACAGCTGTGGCTGGAGGCAGGATGTTTTCGGGTTGTCCGTCGGTCCGTAGCTTGTAGAAGTGATACCTCAGGAACTCCTTGAGGGAATTGCTTCAAATTTGGCATACGTATTCACTTGGTCCCAAGGATGAACTGATTTGATTTTGGGCATCAAAGTTCAACGTCTGTTGACCTCATGTCATCCCAGTCTTCTTTCATAGTTCTTTTAATTAAATTTCACATTTTAGACAAATTTGCCAAAATAATCCCCCTCCCACCCCACAACAAATGCCTCCTACCCCCTGCTGTCACTCAGTTGTGTTAAACTTGGTCTACTTTTAAAGGATGCATTTATGCCTATATATCCAAGAATGCACAATGAAAAGTCAGAGACCATATCCCAGTGTGTGTCGAGGGTAAAAACGTAATAAATTCATTGTTTATACCCATGCTAATTAAAATCATTACCTGTTCAGTTAGGTAAGCAAAACATGTTTATTCTGCTTAAATACACTCCAAAATATTCCCTTTCAAGCACAAGTACAAAAAAGAGCTCCCTAATGCTGGGACCAACTACACAACCGACTAACTGATTCATCAAGAAAAGAATTGGTTGATCAATCATTAATAAAAACAATCATTATTTGCAGCCCTCATTGATTTACAGTAAGTTTGAAAAATCTTTTATATTGTCTGTCATAGAAGGACAAGCGTTACAGTCTATGATGGAGGACACATTTTATGTTCTGGCGCAAAGTTTTTTCAAACACCACACATCAGAGAAAGGTACTGTCTTGTTTTTTTCTTTGTTATGACAAGAGCATAGGAAGAAAACAAACTGCTCTGACGAGACAGAATAATGTGTTATTGACTGTTTGACTGGCAGATGACAGACTGTCCAACCGGTTTGAAAGATGAAATCATCAAAAGATGAGAAAGACTTCAAAATCTAGACTTGTCAGCTCCTCCTCCCTCCACTCCTCCCTCCACTCCTCCCCCATGACCCAGCAGTCCACCTCATATTTTTCTGAAAGATGACTCCCCATTCACCAACACCTGGGCTTGAAAAGCAGGCACACTGCCAAGAGAAGGAGAAAAACAAACCCAACAGGTTTCAGCTTTCCTGTCAATGAAAAACAAACAGGGTGAGAGAGTTGAATGGGAGGGAGGGATAGAGCGAGAGACAGGGGGAGACAGAGAGAGGTGAGGATGAGGGATTGTGCTGCATGCTCACTATCTGAGAGAAGAGCCTGTTTGGTTGCCCTCTGACACGGGACCAGCATGACTTCTTCTGAAGTAGCAGTTTGCTGTAAGCCTGTGTGTGGGTGGGTCAGGGTTGGGGGCTGGAAAGGGGAAGAAAGCGGTGGTCCAATGGGTTGTGGTCATGAGGGAGGAGGGAGGTTGTCCTCTGCTTAACCCGCTCCATCGGTAGCAAACAGGTCGTAATTCCACAAATTCACATCCACTCAAAAGTCTGAGGCTGTGGTAGTCAAAGAAATCAACACCTCAGCATGTGCCCGAAGAAGAAAAACATGACAAGAATGAACTGAAAAATAAATCAAGGTGATAAAAGCTACAGCAAATATAATCAGCAAGTTTCCAGCAATGTGTGAAAATAGAAAGCAGAGCTTTATCAGGTGTTAAATGTATTAGCAAATCAACAAACAAAAAAACAGAAATAAAATGTTATGAGCAGAAATCAACACATTTTTTTTCTCTTTTTCTTTTGTGTCCATATAAAATACAGTTTCTGCTTTTATATCTATTGGCCAAACAGAGACTTGAAATAGTCAAAATTTTATAAGCGTAAATAAAAACATCCTTATGTTCCTCGTCTGAAGTTACTGAACGGGTTCGCCCAAAACAGCTGTGCTCTTCTGTGTAAAACCTCTGACACCGTATCCTCTCCAGTGGGATGAACTGAACAAAAACACCACAATCCTCCAGTCGTGACATCACGGCCAGTTGTTGTTAATCTCTCAACATGGAGGCTCCATGTAGAAACAGAGATATAAGATAAAGAAAGAGCATCAGTAAAATGAGCAGTAGTAATAAGTATGACAGCAGGTTATAATCTTAAACACAAGCCAACAACACTAAGAATCTGCAGCCTTCACTGGCAGAGCTGAGGCTTTGCTTTGACCGTGCTTTCAGCTCAAATTTGATTTTAGCATGCTTATATGCATTCAGTAGTTGTTGTGATATTTCAGTGTGGATCAAAGTGGTTGACAGATTGACCGACAGACCAATATTACCGTTCTTGAACCCGTGCTGCATGTCTAAAAAGACTGAATGCTGGAAAATACTGGATGTCTTCCACTGGTTACCCAATCCTCTTCAGTACTAGAAGAGCTAATAGCTTGTTTGGAAGAAACCGATATTATCTGCACTAACTGTGCTGGGGAGTTGCCTTTAAACCCCAGCATGGTGTTTATGGTTGCAAACAATCTGTTCTTAGATCAGTGATTAGTGTCAAAGGTGATTCTTGCCAATGAGCCTTTAGGAGTCATTTTACAGCTGCCTGTTTACGGCAGAAGCTCTCAACTACAGAGAGATAGTGTAAGTTTTTATACCAACCAGTTACTACAGCAACTTTATTCCACTGATTTACCTCACTGTGTTAAAGTATATTCATCAGACAAGCTCACTACGGTTGTAACAACTTAGAGACTCTCAGAACAACGCTCAGTGGCAAATGAAATTCATCAATCTGTCTTTCCATGTTGATCAGCTTGAATATACAAAAAGGGCAGACACACTTTCTGTACGTTTTTGCAGGGGTATTAATGTAGAACTAAAAACTAATTTTATCTCTGCACTCTGGAATCGAGCATCAGCTAAGTACTTCAAAATAAAAATAATATATAACCTGCCCACATACATACAGTAGGCGTCCGAGCTGCAGTAAGCTGACACTAAAAACTGCCCAAAAGTGTGTTTGGACTCACGTTTGTAAGGTAAACTGAACAATAGCAAACCTTATCTCACTCTGAGTTACAGTGATAACCTGTGTAAACATGTCCAGACTGACACAGTTTGACTTTAAGAGGGTCAAATTGAGATTTGAAGTAGATTTAGGAATAGTTTCTAATAGAACTGGAGCTGTCTTATCTCACCCACATGCAATAAGTCTACCAGCAGCATCTTCAGTTCAACACACTGTGTAACACGAGTCAGCTTATCTCAAGCTATACATCCCTTTGTAGCACTGCATGAAGTTGCTGACCACAGATTTACAGTATCTTTTATCTCTTATCAGCATGTAGGACAGTAAATACATGTAGTTTCACTTTTCACAAGCAACAACAGCAGCGATGAAGAACCATCTGAATTAGAGTAAGGAGTCCAAATGATTGCAATCCCCCAAAATACAACAATATTTTTAAACGTCTCGTGTTAAACTTGTTTTTGCTTTAAATGAAGCATGATCCTCACAGCTGCCCCTCTCACATTATTAAATGTAAGCAGGCATACAGTAACATGTCACATGTTCCGTGCAGATGACTCAGGCGATGGTTCCTCTTTGAATAAGATCATCTGGGATCCATTTTGAGCTTGTACTTTCCATGGGAAGCGCTCACTAAATCTTAGGAGTTCGTATGAGCAGCACAACAGCCGTGTCATCGGCCTCCTCCGTCTCTCAGTGAGAATGTTTTGATGAAAGGTGTTTTGAGCTGGGCCTCATCTTAGGTTTCACATCTGGGCTGAGGTGCTTTAAATTTGAGGTAAACACACCAACATCTGTAAGGATAGATTTCTGTCACTAAACGCATCTAATGCTAAGGGTAAGTGGATTTCAACAACAGATGGAGCAAGTAAAATTAGTGTTGATAAAAGTGGCGAAACTCAACCAGAATGGTCAATTGCGAGCTGTAAAACCAAAAATTATCAACTGGAAAATGCTCAGACACTCTGTTGAGCTCACCCGTTATTGCTTTGTCATTTGTTTATATAACAAGACTGACAGTGTGTCTCTGAGGCTGTACTGTGGCACAGCAGCAGTTCTTTCAGCAAAATGTTCAAAACAACAATTCTAGCATGCTGCTTTGTTAAGTAGGTTTTGTTTACCACGTGACCATTTTAGTTTAAGGTATAAGCAGGCGAGCATTTGCTAAATAGTACTAAAAACTCTGTTTTGAGGGTATTGACTGAAAAAAAAACAAAGACTGAAGCAAATACATTTTTTTTTATAAAAGTATGTTATCACATAAATTTCAATTCATCCATGCAGCAGTTGTTGAGACATTTAACTAAACAACTCAATTGTAAACCCATTTTTACATTCTAAAACTTAAAACCCTTTATTTATCTCTGATCCTGAATAAGTAATAATGGTGTGACATGAAAAGAAATGAAAGACAGCCGTTGATAAGATATGAATCTAAATCCTGCTGTCATCACCATCTCATGACAAATTTATTAAAACGGATGTGGTGAAGTTGGTAAAATGTGCCTTTATTTCCCCTTGACATGCTGTGGTGACAGCACAAAATGTACAGCTAACAACCACCGTTATCTTTCAGACTCACATATTGAAAATGTCGACGAGCGACAGAGTCAGGTCAAAGCTCGCACGTTTTCTCTTCACCTCTAAAAATAGAGTCTGTGGACTGGAAATTATAAAAACACAGGACATGTTTGACTCTAGGGCAGGAATGTGATTGAAGGGCCATTAAATAATCTGCTTTCACTTTCCTTATCATAGGTGCTTTTTCTATTTCTCCTCCCTCCACCGGTTGTTTAAATTTCATCCATCAGTCAGCTTTACTGCTTTCCACAGCTGAGTTTATTACCTGCATGCCTCCCACAATGTGGAAAGCACCTGAGACATAAAAACCAAGGTCAGTGAAAATAGCTAAATGGATTCTGTGTCCTGCACAGCAATACAGTTACTTAACTGCTGTATTACACGCATCTAAACTAACATTAGGGAGGTGCAAAGGGCAGGACGCGATCATAAAAGGTATTTTATTACTCTTGTAATAAATATATTATTTTAAATAATGCACACAGGTGATATCTGTGAAAACTGAGGCATTGCAAAGCTGAAAATACAAGCATCAACTGCACTGTGTGACTGTATTATCAGACAACATAAGACAGTCAGACTTAACAGAACTTAATATGCCATCAGCCACATTTGTCAGAAGGATCTACAGCTGCACTTCTATCAGATGTGTTTTTTTGTGTCTTTTTCAATCCTGAAAAGCGAAAACATCACGTAGCTATTCCTCCGGGTTGAACTGTAAGACTCAAGTTTTGTGATGATCAACATGTGAGAATTAGTTGGCATATCTGTTACACTTCTAAGTGGGTTTATGTCTTAGTAGTAGAACTGGAATTTTTTTACTTTCTCTGTGATCCTGTCTCCCGTCCCTTGATGGAGTGCCACAGGGGTCCATACTTGGACCAGTTATATTTTTACTTTATGTATTCATTCATCACCTCTGTCTTCCATATGTTACATTTATAAACTACATTTTAAGTGTAATCTTGCAGTGGATTGGGTTCAGTGGCAATGTTGGATCCATTTTTGTGCTATATAGATGTTATGAGGAAGAGGTTGGTAGGTGGGGAGTGTACGAAGGTTTCATGGTTTCATTTAATTTACTTAATTTACTTACTTCTGGTTGTCTGCTTCAAGTTACTTCAGACTTTTTAAGTTGTGTTTTCATGTGCTCTGACTAGTTAGAATCAACCATAAAAATGCTAATTCTGTTTTAGTTACGATGAACAAATAAATTAAAAAAAACTAAATAATTCATGTTATCAGTGTCAACATTTTGAAAAAATGTTCATCATCAAATGTTTTCACTTTCACTTTTCAAATTGGCAGATACATTCAGTTCAAACACTGACTCATTATGTTGGATAGAAAATTAATTTCTCTGAGAGAGGGTTGCTTTTATTATTCATGCATACATTTTTATTGAATTTAGTATATAATATTGGATATTTGCATTTAAATCAGGGAAAGTTAAGAGTCAAATTCGTCAGGAAAAAGACTGTAATCTAGCGTGCAAAAGTTCCTTTTGAATCACATCTCATGAGTCTTTCATCCACAACTGGGCAAAACAGCTTGGATCCACGCCAGTGCGATCCAAGTATCCTATGAGGACTTTAAACAGTGTGTCTTTGTGCAGATTTTTGCTGTTCACACAGATCTGAGTCACATGGCAAAAAAAACGACCAGAAAGATTAGGAAACTTTCTTTAATTAAACACCTCATGGCAGCATTGTTACCCCGGCGACATCTCTGCACACCAAGCCAGTAAAAGGCTTCATGTGCACATGTAAATACTGAGGGTTGAGTCAGGGATGCAACCACTAACACCCCCTCACCACCTCACCTCACATGAGCCAATGGGTGAGGCACAACACACCTTTGTGCTCTGGTCTCCTGGAGCGCCACATACCAAGACTGCCTGTGGCCAGAAAGCAAACACACACAGCAAAAATATATCTTTAACCAATGAAATGAAAGTCAAAGGCAATTACTGTAAAGGAAAAGCCAGTTCCATAATGTAATGATTTTTTTCTTAATAACTATATATTTTGTTACAGCTTCCTATACCTTATTTAAAATTCAGTGAACTGAAGTCAGATACATCCTAAAAAAATGGGAGATTTATTTTTGCCTGCGTGGACGGAGTCTTTGTCAGTCTTCTGATCAGATAATTAGACAACAACAATGTGCTCTGAGATCATCTTGAACTTGCTGAAGGATTTCTGCAGGTTTATGATTGTCAGACTGCTGTCAGAGTTTGTTTTTATGTCAGTTATGCAGTTGTTTTTTTTTACTTTTGTTGTATGAGTGCTGCTGCCTTCGGTACTGTGTTACGCTCTGTGTCACGGAACATTTTGTTAGTCTTATCACAGAAAGGTGACTTTGAACGTTGCTTTGGGCCAAACCAAAGTGAGTATCAAGGTGGAACAAGTGAAAGGAATGATCAAGTTGTGATTCCTCTCACAGGCAGAAATCATAGGATTTGTGCTCTTGTTAAATCCAGTTTTTGGGGAGAAACTTAATTCAGTTATAATTGTGTCAAGACAAACCTCACTACTGCACTGGATTTATTTTCTGAAATGATTCAACACTTTTCAAAGATTTGAACAGCTTTTGCATAGAGGTGATGAATATCCACGACACAAGCTGGTGTACTGCTTCTACATTATAGTGCCATGTTTATTTGTTTACATTGTTGATAAGTGAGCATAGAGAGCCCTTGTTTATCCTCTTCATGCCCGTACAGGAGCCAAGACACCTCTCAAGGCACAATTACACAGGGTGACATGAACAAAGATAAATTAAATAACAAAAGAAATGCCTGACTTATAAGTATTGACAGCTTTAATGGTAAAAACTGGTGGATGAGACCAAAGACCAGAATCAGGGTTAAAAGTGCTGCTCATAAGCATAGAGGACCGTGAGTGCTGGTCATTTACCTCCACTGCAAAGATTTTACAACGTCCGAATTTTAACTAGCAACTTTGATTTCTGCTGCCGTAAATCAGTTTTCTCGTAAGAAAGGAGTTAGGAAACACAGGGGAGTAACACAGCAGTATCTTTTGGGATTAAAAGAGGACCCAGGATGTTTGTTAACACATTTCCATCGTTGATTTCTTAAGGTGTTGACTCATGCCTATCTTTATCATGCAAGTTTCAGTTCAGTTTACTTCAGCTCAGTTTTATTTATGCAGCACCAAATCCTAACAGACTTGATCTCAAGGCACTTTTTATAGAGAGGAAAACCAACAATAGCCTCAGGAACAAACACGTGTTAACAATATAAAACCATTTAACAAGAAGAAACCTCTGTTAGGACCAGACTCAGTGTGGGTGGCTGTCTGCCACACGTCACATAAAAAAGCATTAATACAGAGATGCACATTGTTTAAGTTCAAAAAGTCCACAATGCATAGAAAACATTAAACTAACACACAACTGGGCCTGAGTGTGGAAAGTATAGCAGAGCAAAGCAATAAACACAGTAAAGCAGCTACTGTATCCTTTAACTATGACCCAACCTGTCACACACTGACTTTAAATGTGTGTGAAGATCCCAGTGCATTCACAAGAATCTGGTGGAGGAGATGTGACAAGAGGAAAGCATTGACTGTTGAGACGGTATGAATGCAGGTCAGATGAACAGCGACATTGATTCTGTACTCTAACCACATTAATCCTCCTTAATTATCTTATCATTTTTCTTTGGCCCCTCCCCTTGCCCCGAACTCAAGCACATGTTTAACTTATGTTGCAAACTCCTTGTCCACTGAGGAAGAGCTTCTTGCAAATAAGGTTGAAAATTATGGGCAGCAAGGTCATTGGATAAACAAATTAGCATTTCCCAGCAATCTTGATGTGTAAGTGCAAGTAATGGATAGAAATAATAGCCCATTTATTATAAAAGAACATCAATTAAAAATATAAATATAAATAGGAAATAGGGTGTGACCAACAGTGTTATACACAAGGTGGAAATGGGGTATAAATAGCTATCATAATCATCTAAGTAAGTTGCAGAGTGATTGAAGACCATGTGTCCATGCCGGAGGGCTCCTGCCCTGACATCTTTGCATAGGCTCCTGACACACCGTTGAAACTGCTTTATTTACTTTAAGTTGAATTGTTTGTTAAGGTTTTGAGCGGGACCATTTTCTCCTGCTTGTGTCACATTTCCAGTTTATGATTTTTTTTTTTTTTTAACGAGCCTGCATGAGGAGCCAAATGTTCGGGTCTCATGAACAACATTTCATGAAAGAAATGTCACTTCAAAACTGCAGTGTAAATTGTGGAACGTGGATAATTCTTTAGTTACAAAACTGTTACTTTTATAATTTATGTAATCTACAATAGTCGAGTCCATGAGCACCTTAATCCTTCTAAACGTTAATTTATTGATGTATTTAAAATCAGTGGAAGTCCAGTGAGTACGGAGGCTGTTTTCCCATTCATAGTCACGTTTTCACTGTAAGAAAAGTAAATACCAGGCTAAATCTCTTGCTGCCAATCTTCTGTTTTTCTCAAATCTCCAAATTTGACCTGAGACCATGTTTGTCTCTTCATCTAAATCTTATTGACAATGACAACAGCTCTGTTTATATGAAGGCTCTTCCCTCGATTAGTCTTTGTTTACTTACCCATAAAGCCTGACGTCAGAGCCCAGGATAGCTCTTCCTCTCCAGGGACGGCCATAAGAAGATGAGCTGTGAGAAGTGAACATGATTCAAAAGCTACAGAGACATGGTTTCTACATGTGTTTGCGTTGTCGGATGTGTTATATAACCTACAGGCACAATAACAAAAGAAAGTTGGCCTAAAGTGATGCCTGTGGGACATCATAGCAACGGGACAGGATGATCTGAGACTCAGCCAAAGAGGATGTGATGTCCATGTTGAGAGAGAAAAAATATTTATCGTCAAACAAAGAGTGTTTGAGAATTAGTTGTCATGGTGATAATATGCACTCTATCAGAGTGACAACTTTCTGCAATAGTTCTGATGGCTAGACCGTCTCTTCACTGCTGTGTTTTTATGTCTTTATATTTTTATTTGTTGTACAACTTATATAAACTACTGAATGTTTACCCATCCATCCATCCATCCATCCATCCATCCATCCATCCTGTGGTTTATAACACTTGAATGCAATTGTATGCAAGTTTTTCATATTTTACACTATTTGTTCCCAAATACTTCTCCTATGAAGTTTATATTATCAGTGTTGTCATGTTTTTAGAAGTACGTCCAATGACGATTCTGTCTGATACTGCTATGACTAAAATGGATATAGCATTCATTTCTGTTTCATCAAATCTGTTGCCTAGAGGTTTGAGATCAAGCTCAATAACATTTACTGATGCATTACAATAAAACTGTTATTTACTCTCTAATTTACAGTTTTCATGAGGCAAAAGTAAACATGTCAACTTTTTTATATCTCACTCAAACCTGGTGATGAAGACTGAATGAAGAAGATGACTTTTTGATTGTAATTAAAAATTGTCCCACAAGTCCCTCATCTATAGTTTAAAAAATTAAACCATTAATGCCAAGGCCTCATGGCCTTTTAATCTCTGATTGACTGCCATTTATCAGGCTCTGTCCCTAAAAATGTCTGCAATCAACAATTTCGGCATCAAACTCTTCATCAGAGGAAGCTTCTTCCTTCTCTTTCCCTTGTCTCTTGTCTATCTTGATTGAATGTTTATTTGATACATGTATGCAGTGGGAAACAGATTTTATATTGCAAACTTTACTCCTTGTGGTGAGATTTTTTTTTTGATCTTGTGGTTGCTATTACAACACTGAAGAGCAAACTAGAAAATGGAAACAACTGCCAGTTTAGTCAAGAAGAACAGTTGTGTGAGCACGAGAGTTTTTTTACTTTCACTTTTAGAAGAGAATTCCTTTGCTTTCTGGATATAGTTCATTTTTTGTTTATTTCCACTTTAGTTTTCAGAGCTATTTCAGTTTTTATTTTTCCCAACATATCGGCTTGCAGTTCCTATCCGAGTCTGTGAACAGATTTAAAACATTGCCTCTGGCTCAGGCCTGTCTTTCTCTACACCCTGTTGATTGTCCAGACTGCAGCCACTTTGTTTCAGCAAAGGAGAGAGTGTTTAAGAAATTCACACACATGCTCTGGATTGTTCACGTGTTTTATATTAACTTAACAAAATAATTATACTGTTTTGAAAAATAAAATGCACTCATGCAGTCAGTGATCATTGTCGTTCTCGTAGCTCCGCATGGAAGTCAAACTTCTGATTGTTGAAATAGTTCAGTCGCTTTGTTGTTATCAGCATAAGCCTTCTGAACACAGTCAGTGTTACTTCAAGGGTACATTAAAAAGAACTATACCAATCAATCATGACTGTCCAGAACAGCAGCTGGCAGTTTCTTCTGCTGTGTAAACACACACATATAGTTTGAAATTAAGATGTGAGGGTTGAGTTCAGCTAATAATCACCCATCCACATGTCAAGAGATGACACATCAAGGATATGGTGTGTAAAAACAAACCCCTTCCCTCCTCCTAGAAGGGAGCGCAGCGCAATACGGGAGTGTAAATTTGATTAAATGCTTTTCTGAGTGTTCCAGCTGCTGTGTAGCATCAGACCATCTGACAGTTTGCTCTGATGGGATTTGAGATAGATACTGTCGAGCTAACAGTGTGGATCTATAAACTTCTCTATCAAGGTCAGCAGGAGTCAAAAGCCTAAATATATATATAACCACACACCTTTTTTCTGCTTTAAGAGTATTTACATCTGACCTGTTTTGCTTTCGTGGGACATAATGTTCTTTTGGCCCTGGAAAGCAAGACGATTGGGCAATACGTTCAAGTCAAAACGCACTCCTCTCATCAGCTTACCCCCGCCATTGTTTTCCTCCTCTGCAGCTCTGCAGTATGTGCTAATCTTGAGCTCATTCCAAGAAAAATACATTCCTGAACGCTGCTTTCATGTTTGTCACATTATGGAGGAGAAAGTTTCTCCCTGCAGACCTGGCAGAAAGCCAGCTCTCCCAACCAAACAACTCAGCCACGTGCACCGTTGCACAGGACAGGAGGGGAAGGAACTTGCAAATGCCATACACATACCATGCAACACAGAGGCAACACATTTGCACTCTCATACAAATTTAGGTTACAGCTGGAGCTGACTAACTTTACACTTAGTTCATCTATACCCTTGAGAGGTGGCCCAAATGAACCCAGACAGTAAAGGTTGAGGTTTAATTCTATTGATTTCATTTATATTCTGAATTACAATTTATGTTCCAGCCCAGTGAAAATCCAAACATTGGATTTAAGACATGCAAAGCTTCAAACAGAGCAACTATTCTTTTGTCGTTAAAAAGTTTGTTTTAAAAAGTCTTGGTTTTCACAGGCGATGACATGTTGCTTCAGTGACAATAATATTTAGAAAACAGCACAGATTCTCTTATTGAATAATTATGCACTATTAATTAATTATTTTCATTTATAATGCATGATCTTCATCATTATAAATTATCTAGTTTGATGCATCACAATTACACACTGACATTATTTAAGTAAACACCTTAATTGTGCGCAACTGCAAATTAAACGAGTCTCAGTCCATGTTAAAAGAAATGGATACTGCCCTTTGAGAACTGGGAACTGAATAAAAATGGATCAATGGTTGCCCTCATAAGAGGAACAACTGCGAAGCAGTAATTCACTCTCAAAAACAGCCTGGACAGAGTCTAAAATAAACTGTTTGGCCGGTAAACTAAGGAACTATACTTGCTCCAAATGTCACACTTGTTTATTTCAGAGAGTTTTGGCCCTGAGATCATCAGAATTTGTTCTCAATCTGATCAAATCCAGCTGCTTTTTGTGGCAATGGGCGTTTCACGATACTGAAGATTTATTTATTTGTTAAAATTCATCACGTCAGGCATTTTGGGCTCTGTGTATGGAGCCTCCATTGTACTGAGGAAGATTCACAAACAAAGAGCGTGCAGAGCGCCTAAACAAAGACAGATCATAAGCTCCACAAAGAGGCAAGTCGATTTCGTGGAACTCCGGGTTACAACTGGAGGCGGGGCAGACATCAACAAAGCTGCTCTCACTGCATGTTGTTTGGAGATGTTGTTTGTTCCTATATGGGATTTTTTTTTTTTTTTTTTATTTTTTTCCCCCCCTTCCAGAATATTTGGGGGAGCAGCTTGGCGTGCAGCTCTGTGCTTTCTACTCTGTGACCCCTCTGAAGTTACACTGACTTCCATGAAATCTTGAGAAGGGAGGGGAGCTGCAATCCGATCCGCCCCCCTCTCTTTAGAGTCAACAAGGTGCTGATCTGGAACCAGCGCTGACGTCACAACGCCCACGTCCCAGCAAGATAAATTGGAATGTGGCCGTCTCTGGTCAGCTCATCGGCTTGTCCTGACATCAAAGGATTAATTCATGACACAATACTCACTAACGTATACCCCAATTATCTCACCCACAGCAGAGAGAGCAGGAATTAATATCTGCTGAGAAGTTTTAGACATAACATTTGTTCTCGGTTTTTTTTTATGTGATTATGATACACAATATGATAATACAAATGTCAACACTCCATAAATTTTTTTTAATTTTTTTTAAATACAATTTACTGGTGATCAACATAAAAGACAAATAATTTCCTCAGCTATTGTTTCCGATGTGCTTATCAAATGTGCCATTCTAATAACTGGATTAATAATGGATTAATGGTTTAATTGATGAATTGGATTAACTTGTTTTTCAAGTCCTCATAGCCAGGCTGTATGTATTAGTAAAACACATTATTAAAATCACATGGCAATGTTGTTTCTCCTCCCTTCATGTAACCGACACAAAGTGGTGCTTGGGAAGCTGTTTTTGTACATGATCTGAAAGGTTTGAGAGCATCTGCTTCATATTTAAACTTTCCTGCAAAACAAAAAGTGCTTCTTGAATAACATTTCGGCCATCATCATTCTGCAGGTCAGAATTTTGTTTTCATCCTTTAGTCATCACTGTCTGGTTAAGTTTTAGCTTTGTTTTCATAGCGCTGTATATTTCTCTGACACATGCAAAGAAAAACATGCAGAGACAGGACAGAGGCTGCAGTCAACTGTTTGGCCCTGAAGACAAAACGTACTGTATTTCACCTCGGAAGAACCTTCATTCCGAGACACCCAACAAATTCCCTGCAATCCCCTCAAACTCAACACAAAGCTCTGTAAAATCTGCTGAAGGAAAAGCAGCTTGTTTTGGTTTATCTGGTCCTGTTGTGATCTGCTCAGAATTTTGGTTGATTTTAAATGTTAAACAACAACAAAAGAAATCAGAACAGCTGACTTCCTCCCGCCAACCTTGACTAATGTAACCCGATATGTTACTTTTTGTAGTCAGTTTTATCTACAGAAAAAACGGGTAACCGCGACGCCAAATGTACCCTGACTGACTGATGCCAATTCAACACATTACAAATACAAAGAACAACTCGGACAGTTGGACAGTTACTAGAAGAGCTGAAAGAGGAAGTTTGTTAGAAATCTTTCTCTCTTTGCTTGGTCGTATGAGTCATGTTGCACAATAAGATATAGATATCGGATCAATATTCTGTCAGCAAAAAAAATTATTAGACACTGAAGGCATGGTACAAATTATAAACTCATGCATATTTCACCTTTATTAACCCTAAAACATGTCATAACCCTAGTCAAAATACACTTACAAGTACTTATTTTATTTTATTTTATTATTTTTTTTTATTGAATTCAGGCTTTCTAATTTAGGCTTGTTAAAGACTAAAGACAATCAATCACTGAATTTACTATAAGAATTAGAAGTACAATTAGGGAAATTAAGGCCAATTTCTAAAAAAAAAAAAAGTGTACTTTTTTTTGATAATATTTTAATCCATTCAAAATCCAAGCATTTTTTTAAATTATTTTTATTTTAAATGTTGAAGCTCCTTTTTTGGGTGATGAAATGTATTACCTTAAAAAACTATAAAGTCCCTGTACATCCGATTATATCGATACATTAAAGTGTAACTGCATAACCGAAGAGTTTCTGATTTTGTTTTTCATATTGCAGTTACAGTGTTATTTTTTTTTAGCAAGCAAGCAAGGTAAGTGGCAGGTTCTTTGCACAGCGCTGGCTGCATCCGTTATATGTTTTAATTTTTAAGAAGTAATTGTGCTTCTTCTGCATTTATCTTCTCACCACTGTGGATAGCAACATCTCTGACAAGGCCAAATGTACTACAAACTGTGTTAAAGCCGCTTGGAATACACTTGCTCAAAGTTCAGGAGTATGACAGTTTGAACTGGGAGCTGTGTTGTTTAGACACCCATCATTATGTTGAAGGGAAGTTTTTTCAGCAGAAGAAGCTGGGAAACAACCTGATCCCTGACCAAGAGGAACACAGTTTGACGTCTTTTGCATTACCACACAAGATGTTCTGTCAAGTAAACTTCCTTCTCCATGTGAAATCCCCGTCAGCTGCTTGTGTGTGTGACTACCCGGGTAGTGTCCATAATGCCACATCAGCACATCTAGGTTTTTAACAAAGAAGTTTTATTGTTAATAAAAAAAGATAAATTCTGTC